>NC_135481.1:38494250-38588612 GCF_052094955.1 Ictidomys tridecemlineatus
AAATTACTGTAAGCAAGGGGCCAAGAAGAATCTAGACAGGACTTTCTGGGTTTCCCCACTCCAGTCTGTTTGCACTGGGTAAAACTTTTATCCAATCACAGTTCTACATAGCTGTCCCTCCCTCTGTCCCTGCTTTCCCCATAGCTTTAATTTTTAATATAAAGACTCTCATATCACGTAAAATTTTGGATAAACAAATTGTTATGCTTTTCTCTTGTTAACTTGTATTTTGTTGCAGGAATAATGGTAATGACCCTTATGATGGACACTAAAGGTATCACCCCTTTCTTCATTAACAATTAAAGATCAATTCGGGACAATTAATTACTTTCTTATAATAACGCAACCCATACAGCTTCCAAAAAATTTTTAAAGTTGTCCTTGAATCCATTCAAATTAAGAGTTAGCATTCTACCTGCGCACAGTGTTATATGTCCATAATCCCAACCACTCAACTGTAACCCCAGTAACTTTGAAGGTTAAGGCAAAAAGAATAGCAAGTTCAAGATTAGCCTCAGCTATTTAGTGAGACCCTCAGCAACTTTGTGAGACTCTGACACAAAATAAAAAATAAAAAGGATTGGGGGTGTAGCTCAGTGGTTCAAACACCACTAGGTTCAATTCCCATTTACAAAAAATAAAATAGAGCATTCCAGATACTAGATTTCTGTTTACATGCCCTAAAACTACTATTAATTTTTTAAATAACTTTATATTATGTTCTTCAAATTCAGTCATCCTTTCACAGGCTAGACATTTTTTTAAGTGCCACAGAAAAAAAGCAGTAAACAAAATAGAAAACTCACTGTCCTATGAAGCATTTATGGTATTCTCATGGAGTGACACAAACAAAATTAAATAAGGAAAATATGTAACATGTTATATAGTAATAAGTGCCATGGAAATAAAAAAGGAAAGGGAAATCGATAGTGTTGGGAAGAGCTGCAAGTTTAAATAATGTGGTTGATTAACCCCTCACTGAAAAGATAACCAGACTTAGAAGAAGTGAGAGAATAAACAGTATCTGTGAAGATATTCTAGGCAGAAAGACCACAATGCAAAGGTGTCAAGTAGGAGCTTTCCTGGAGTGTTTGAAGGGTAACTAAGAAGCTATTAGAGCTAAAAAAGAAGTGATGGGGAAACAATAATGGGCCCTAAATATTTCTGTACATCCTTGCTGAGTGTGACAAATCACAAAGTCTAACTATTTTTCGCAATACTTTAAAGTATTTTTTAACATAGAAAGAAGCCTGACTCCTTGCACTGTTTTACAAGTAGATCTCTTTTCCTTCCCAAAATTTTAGTACCTGAGATTTCCTTTCCTGCTGTAATAGCTGTGAACTGTCTTTATTTTTCTTTTTTAAAATGTTTTTGTGTGTGTGTGTGTTTTTTTTGCCACTGTATTTGGCAAGTACAGTGGCAAGTCCCAGCTACTTGGGAGGCTGAGGCAGGAAGATTACCAAGTTTGACATTAGCTGGGGCAATCCAACAAGACCCTGTCTCAAAAGAAAAAAATAAGACAGGAGAAAGCAAGAACAAATCTAGACTTATATGTAGGAAATGCACAAAGTGATCGTAACATAAGACACTTTTTGTTAAAAAGTTATTATTAAATTGTAGTATAAAGGTGTATTAAGAATTGTAATGTAAAAAAATTATGAATGTAATACACTCCACTATTGTCATGTATGTAAGAAATAATAAAAAAGAAAAAAAAAGAAAAGGGGTAGGAGATGTAGCTCAGTGGTAGACGACCCCTAAATTCAATCCCAGTAAGAGAAAGAGGAGGAGAATGATCTATGTAAATATGGTGAAACTGTGATTTTTTTTCCACCCAGTACTGGGGATTGAACCCAGGGCCTTGCACATACCATGCAATGAGCTACATGCCCCACCCTACACAGATTATTCAGTTATTCCTTTTTTTTTTTTAGTAAAGTTTTTCTAACACTTTAGTACCTTTAATTATAAGGTTATTTTTGTTGTTGTTGTTTTTGTTTTTTGTTTTTTGTTTTTTGAGATGGAGTCTCAATATGTTGTTTACCTTGGCACCAAAGTATGGAGCTCAAAAATCCTCCTACCCCAGCCTCCCAACCAAGTGGAACTACAGGGGTGCACAACTGAGCTCAGGACATAGATTTAACTTGGGAGACTTAACCATCGAGCCACATCCCCAACCCTTAATATTTTATTTAGAGAAAAGGTCTCACTGAGTTGCTTAGGGCCTCCCTAAGTTGCTGAGGATGGCTTTGAATTCATGATCTCCTGCCTCAGCCCCCAAACCACTGGGATTACAGGTGTGCGCCACCGTGTCCAATAATTCAGTTTCTATATCGTTCAGAACAACTGGCACAGGATTTAACACAATGTTAAGTATCAATAGATTAAAATATTACAAAATTCTAAGAATCAGAAACCTATATAAAACATCTTAGATATACTATGACTTCCTACATGTGCTAAAATTTTAAAGTTTCCAGACTTTTAATCATGCAAAAAGAGCTACCTTAGTTTGTCAAGTATATAATGAAGCTAGTTTCTATTGAATGACCTCAAATTCCCCTTATAAAATCATCTACACTTCTCCATTTTCTTTCTTCATTTAGGGTTTATATCCCTAGAAGGAAGATAACTTGGGCTGGGGATGTGGCTCAAGCGGTAGCGCGCTCGCCTAGCATGCGTGCGGCCCGGGTTCGATCCTCAGCAGCACCACATACCAACAAAGATGTTGTGTCCGCCAAGAACTAAGAAAAAATAAATAAATGTTAAAATTCTCTCTCTCTCTCTCTGTCCCTCTCTCTCTCTCACTCTCTCTTAAAAAAAAAAAAAAAAAGAAGGAAGATAACTTTAACAAAATATATGCAAAAATATTATTTCATGAACACTACTAGGTTAACATATTAATTACACTGCTTACAAGTCACACTGAAGTTACTGCATTTAAATGCACTATTTGGCCTGGGGTTGTGGTTCAGTGGTAGAGTGCTCACCTAGCATGCACGAGGCACTGGGTTTGATCCACAGCACCACATAAATGGTGGGACTTGCCACTGTACTTGTCAAGTACAGCGGCAAAAACAAAATACATTTTAAAAAAGAAAAATAAAGACAGTTCACAGCCAGCTGTTCTGAGGCAGGAAGACAACAAGTTGGAAGGCAGTCTCAACAACTAAGTGAGACCCTATCTAAAAATAAAAAATAAAAATGGCTGGGGATATAGTACAGTGGTAGAGCACTTGCTTAGCATTCATAAGACCCTGGGCTCAATCCCCAGTGCCATAAAAATAAAATGAAATGCAGTAGAAGCCAGTCACTAGGCTCATGTCTGTAGTCCCAGTTACTCAGGAACCTGAGTCAGGAGGATGGCAAGTTTGAGTCCAGCTTTAGAAATTTATCTCAAAAAATTAAAAAGAGATGGGCTACAATTTAGTGGTAGAGCACTTCCCTAACATGTGTGAGTACCACACATACAAACATACATACACAAAGGCACAATAATATAAAATGCAAGATAACAAAACACACTGGAGGAGAGAGAATAAAATGCACCGAGAGAGAAAGAAATAGCCAAGAATGAAAAGACTAACACACTATAAAAAATATGACTACTAAAAATGATAATGTTTAAAAACTCCTATGGGATACCTGGCATGGTGACACAAACCTTTAATCCCATGTACTCAGTAAGCTGAGGCAGGAGAATTGGAAGAGGAAGGCCAGCCTTGGCAACTTTGAAATACTGTCTCAAAGTAAAAAATAAAAAGAGCTAGGGATATAGTTCATGTCAGAGGTTTACCTTGCATGAATGAGGCCCTGGGTTCAATTTCCAATACAGAAAAAAAAAAAGAGAAGAAAAAAAAAACTATAGCAGGATAACCCATTATAAGGAAAATGGTATTTTGGGAGAAAAATCCCTAAACATATATAAACAAATGATTACCTACTATGATGTATAATCCTAAAATTAACAAAAAAAGAAAAAAGAAAGAAAGAAAACCTATATAAAATATGCAATTAGTGGGGATGGTGCTGGAGATCAAATTTAGGACCCTGAGCATACTAGGCAAACATTATACCACTGAGCCAAACACTCAGCCCATGCAAATTTTTTTAAATGTGCAAAGAATATGAAATGGCAATTAACATATAAAGAAACGTAAGGGGCTGGGGATGTGGCTCAAGCGGTAGCGCCCTCGCCTGGCATGCACACGGCGCTGGGTTCGATCCTCAGCACCACATACAAATAAAGATGTGCCCGCTGAAAACTAAAAAATAAATATTAAAAATTAAAAAAAAAAAAAACTGGTGAGCTGGGCACAGTGGCGTTGGCCTGTAATCCCAGCAGCCCTGGAGGCTGAGGCAAGAGGATCAAAAGCCTCAGCAACAGTGAGGTGTTAAGGAAATCAATGAGACCCTCTCTAAATAAAATATAAAACAGAGCTGAGGGTATGGCTCAGTGGTTTAGTGCCCCTGGGTTCAATCCCTGGTACCCCCCAAAAAAACTACTGAGAGTCTAGACATGTAGTTCAGTGATAGGGCACTTGCCTAGCATGAGTGAGGCCCTAAATTCAATCACCAGCAAGGTGACTGGACTGGACTCCCAGCTACTTCAGAAATAGAGATTTCTTGATGCTCAGAGTTCCAGACCTGCCAGGAAAAGGAGGGATGGAACTAAAGGATGCTTAATCTTACTAAAAACTAGGAAATGTAAACTTAAAATAACAATATAGAATTTTTCATTTATCAAATTGGCAAAAAAAATTAAATTCTCAACACTGCTGGTGAGGATACAGAGAAATAATAACACATACTTTTTTTTTTTTTTTTGCAGTACTGGGATTGAATCCAGAGCATTCTATCATTGAGCTACATCCCATCCATACACACACACACACACACACATCCCATATATATGTGTGTATACACACACACACATATGTATGGTATGAATTTAGCAGAATTCATACCTTTGGTAGCAGTACTGTCACTATAGCCTTTGCTTTAACCCTCTCTCTAACCCAGTAATTGTGCTTCTAGAAGTTTACTCTAGCACTGGGTATGTGGCTCTGAGGTACAATACCCTCCCCTAGCATGTTTACAAAGCCATGGGTTCAATCTCCAGCACCACAAAAAGAGAGAGAGAGAGAGAGAGAGAGAGAGAGAGAGAGATGATGCCTAGAAGTTTATTCTACAGAAGTATTAACAGCAAGATTAAATTATATATAAAATGATTAATATCTGATTAACACCAGCCCAGGACTTGCTAAATTCCCCAGGAATGAGGACAGTACTGGTCTCAGAATGTAGGGTAAAATGGAAGTTAACAACTTCCCTATCATGACAAGGGCAAAAGGAAATTGAAAAAAAATAAAATACCTCTAAACTACTGTCAATTCAAGAAAACAAAAGGAAAATAAAACAATCTTTTATTTAAAGTCTATGACAGGGCTGAGGATGTACCTCAGTAATTGAGCACTTGCTTAGATATGAAAGAAGCCTTAGGCTCTATCCACAGCACCACAAAATATACAGTCCATCATAAGCAGTGACCAAAATAATTTGGGGTATTTCTTTTCTCTTGAAGCATTAAAAACAAAAAGACTAATCAAAGGAGATTCTTTTTAACTAACGATCTAATGAGAAGTATTAAGACCAATATGAAGAAAATGACAAAGCTCTAAAGGTAATGATAATAGAAAAAGGAAAAGAGACAACAGGACATATTCCAGGATAAGGAGAGATTCACTTTTGTGAAGATGTCAAACTTCTTTAATTTAAAGCTAATTTAGCTGGGCTCAGCCAGGCATGGTTGCATACACCTGTAAACCCACTGGTTCAGGAAACTGAGGCATGAGGATCATGAATTCAAAGCTAGCCTCAGCAACTTAATGAGGCCCTAAGCAATTCAGTACAACCCTGACTCTAAAGAAAATATAAAAAAGGGCTGGAGATGTGGCTCAGTGATTAAGTGCCCCTTGGTTCAATACCTGTTACCAAAAAAAAAATTTGCTAGGCTCAATGGTACAGAAGTGACTCAGAAGGCTATGGCAGTAGGATCACAAACTCTAGGCCAGCCTGGCAATTTAGTGAGAAGGTACTCTCATACATTACAGGTAGATGGATATAATGGTATATCAAGCCAGCAATTGGATAACATTTTATTAAATTATAAAAACACATAAAGGGAGCTGGGGTTGCAGCTTGGTGGTAGAGGGCTTGCCTAGCATGTGTGAGTCATTCACTGGGTTTGATTTGCAGCACTACAGAAAAATTAATACATAAAATAAAGATATTGCTGGGCACAGAGATGCATGCCTATAATCCCAAGTGGCTTGGGAGGCTGAGACAGGAAGATCAAGAGTTCAAAGCCAGCCTCAGCAAAAGCAAGGCGATAAGCAACTCAGTGAGACCCCTATCTGTAAATAAAATACAAAATAGGGCTAGGATGTGGCTCAGTGGCCGGGTGCCCTTGAGTTCAATCCCCAGTACTAAAAAAAAATAAATAAAAAATATTGTGTCCATCTACAACTTAAATAAATAAATGTCAGTTGATAGCTAAAAAATATTAAATCTAGCAATTTCACTTCTTATATACTATCATGTCCAGATATGTGAACATCTACATAAAGAAACTAAACAAGGAAGCAGGCATGGTGGCACATGCCTGTAATCCCAGTGGTGGAGACTAAATGTAAGGATGGCCCTAGGACTTAGCCTAAGCAACTCCATTTTAAAACTCCAGTTTGAAACCTGCAATCTCACCAATGGCACCTACAAAGCCCTCCAGTATGGCCCTTAGGCACAAACAAGTCACTTCTCCCCACCCTGATAAGCTCAGAGTGAAGTCTCTGTCATGCTATCCTTGCCCCATAAGACGAAAGGCAAGAAAATCAGGGTGGGGACCACCAGACCACACGCAAATGCAAATTCCGGTGGCACCTGATAGGGACTGAAAGAATGGTTAGAAGCCCCAAAATTTAGTATAAATGATGGAGCAAATGAACAGACATTCATCCAGCTGACACTGATGCCCTCACGCTGGAGAGTCTGAGAGGACCTAGACTGACATCCAAACTCTTTCTCATCCGCCTGATCCTCTGAGTTATTCTCTCTGCTCTCAAACTCTACAGCAGCCTTTTGACTCTGGTTGAGAAAAGGACTTCTTCCTATGACCCTATCCTCAACTGGCTGTTAGCTCCACCCCAGAAGAAGCCTGCCTTGGTTCCTGATCTGATCACCACAGTCTGAATGAGTGTGCATGTGCTGGATTTAGAACCCAAGGCTTGAGATTTTTGATCTGACACTTGAGCTTAGCATGCAGAGGGAATGTCTGTCATGAGCCTGTCATGATTAAGTATGTTTGCAGTGCTTAGAAGTAATTTAGAATTATTGGCTGTGAATTGTGTTTAATGCAATGCCTAGCTTTAAGGACTGTCATTTTATTGATTAAGAACCTATAGAGTGAAATTGTATTGAATGATTTGAGTGAATAAAGCATTGAAAAGAGCAGAAGCATGTGGACATTCTTTATTTCTCTCCCTCACTGCATAAGTTGCACCTTTTGCCCATGGTGACACTGAAGCAGGAAGACCACAAATTCAAAGCCAGCCTTGGCAACTTATCCAAGACCTAAGCAATTTAGTGAGACCTGTCTCAAAAATAAAACAAGCTGCTGGGCTTGGTGATACATGCCCATAATCCCAGCAGTTTGGGAGGCTGAAACAGAAAGATTGAGAGTTCAAAGCCAGCCTCAGCAACAGGGAGGCACTAAGCAACTCAGTGAGGACCGGTCTCTAGTAGAATACAAAAATTGGGCTGGGGATGTGGCTAAGTGATTGGGTGTACCTGAGTTCAATCCCTGGTACCCCAAAAATAAATAAATAAATAAATAAAACTGAGGATGTGGCTCAGTGGCTAATTGTCCCTTGGTTCAATACCTGGGTGGGGGGGGAAGCAAGAAACAAGGAATGTCAATAATAATAGAGAACACCTGGAAAATACCCCATTGGAGGGCATTTACATAATGTTTATATAAATCACTGGAATGACCTAAAGAATACAACCATATAAGACAAAGGTATACACACAAATGAGAAGATTTCTAAAACATATTAAGTTGAAAAAGCAAAATCTTTTTTTTAAATTTTAACATTTTTTATTTTTTTTAGTTTTCGGCAGACACAACATCTTTGTATGTGGTGCTGAGGATCGAACCCGGGCCGCAGGCATGCCAGGCAAGCATGCTACCGCTTGAGCCACATCCCCAGCCCGAAAAAGCAAAATCTTGATATTTCCATTCAGAAACATTTTTTACAAATATTTCTTTTTTGAGAGAGAGAATTTTTTTAATATTTTTCAGTTTTCGGTGGATATAACATCTTTATTTTATTTTTTTAATGTGGTGTTGAGGATCAAACCCAGCGCCCCACGCATGCCAGGCAAGCGCGTTATGCTTGAGCCACATCCCCAGTCCTATTTCTTTTAATATATATGTATATTTGTGTTTCCCCCACAATTTTGTAAAATTGGGAAAAATATATATGCACATTTATAAAAAAGTCAAAACAAGTTGTTACCAGCAATATTGATAAGAAGAGAGAAAGAAGAGGAAGAAAATGTGGGTACAAATCATGAAAGAAAATTTTCCTTTTTTTACCATAAAAATAATATATTAGGCTGGGGTTGTGCCTCAGTGGTAGAGCACTCACCTAGAACATGTGAGGCACTGGGTTCGATCATAAGAAGGTATAGAGAATTAAGTAAAAATAAATAAATAAAATATATTGTGTTCATCTACAACTAAAAAAGAATTTAAAATAATAATAATATATTGTTGTTGATTTTTTTTTTTTTTTTTTGGTGCTGGGTATCGAACTCAGGGCCTTGTGCTTACAAGGCAAGCACTCTACCAACTGAGCTATATCCCCAGCCTTTGTTGTTGCTTTTTGCAGTGCTGGGATGCTAGCTAGGCAGGGGACCTAGAATGGTAGGTCCTTTTTGCAGGGCCTGGGACACACTAGGCAACTGCTCTACAACTGAGTTATATCCCAGCCCCACTTTTATGTTTTAAATATAAAATTTAGGGCTGGGGGTGTGGCTCAAGTGGTAGCACACTCGCCTGGCATGCGTGCAGCCTGGGTTGGATCCTCAGCACCACATACAAACAAAGATGTTGTGTCTGCCGAAAACTGAAAAATAAATATTGAAATTCTCTCTCTCTCTCTCTCTAAAAAAAAAATTAAACTAAATTAAAATAATTTAAATATGATTCTCCCTCAATCAGAAATATTCCAGGAAAAAAGATGATAATCAAGTGGTATGAGACAAACAAGACCAAGGGTTAGCACAAGAAGGTATAGAGAATTAAGTAATATTAAGCTCATTTTCTGAATCACCCATCTGCTGGAGACTTCTCAAAAAAAATGTTGAGGGCTGGGGATGTGGCTCAAGCGGTAGCCCGCTCGCCTGGCATGCGTTCGATCCTCAGCACCACATACAAACAAAGATGTTGTGTCCACCGATAACTAAAAATAAATATTTAAAAAAAAAATGTTGAAAATGTCATGAAGGGGGCTGGGGATGTGGCTCAAGCGGTAGCGCGCTCGCCTAGCATGCGTGCGGCCCGGGTTCGATCCTCAGCAGCACCACATACCAACAAAGATGTTGTGTCCGCCAAGAACTAAGAAAAAATAAATAAATGTTAAAATTCTCTCTCTCTCTCTCTGTCCCCCTCTCTCTCTCACTCTCTCTTTAAAAAAAAAAAAAAAAAAAAAAAAAAAAGAAAATGTCATGAAGTATGAAAGTTAAATTGCATTTAATTATATAGTTGACAAATCACCTTTACTGAAAAGAACAACATTCACTGAAATTAGGGTACTGCATTTACCTCTCCCTACATATATGTGACTACCTCAAAGGAAGGTAGTACTCCATGATCCAATAAAAAAATATTATAGAAAATAGAATTTCAGCTACAAGCACATACGTAGCTATTGAATTGTCAGTTGAGCTAAGCAACATTGCAACCCACTTGCGTGGGTTCATACTGTGCTACATTGAAATCAGACATAAAAACAAAGTGAATGTCATATTATTTCTTCATTGTATCTGCATGCTTGATATTGATTAAATTTAAAAGAAGATACTCTGAAAATAACCAACTACTTTATGAGATTTATACACATGTGAATATGAATACTTTGGAATAATAATATATAGTGAAAAGCCAGAACTTTTACTCTATGAAAATATGATAAAAGTGGAAATATATCATAAGATTGTCACTTTTTGATCTACTGTTGTCACCAACAAGAAAGCAAGACTTACCAGCTCTCTGCTACCTAATAGTTTGTTCATCTATAATCAACTTAAGGGAAAACTATGATTTTCAAATATTTGTGGCTGGGATTTAATCTTTAAAATACAGTATATCACAAAAAATAATTGAGACAGGTAAAATAAAAAGTTTTTTTGTTTTTTGGGGTTTTGTTTGTTTTTAATTTAGTCAAGGGGCTTAGGCTCAATGATAGAACACTTGCCTAGCATGCACCAGACCCTGAGTTCAATCCCAGGCACCACCAAAAAAAAAAAAAAAAAAAATTACTGAAATTATCTTTAATATTTTATTATACTATCATTATGATTTGGTTCTAAAAATACCCCCGCAAAGAAACTAATGTGTAAGGTAACGCAGCAATGTTCAAAGGAAAAAAGACTGGATTATGGTAGTTACAACTTTATCAGTGTATTCTTCCATTTCATTAATAATCTGAAGAAATTACTGGTGGTAACTCAAGCAGAGGGGAATGACTGGAGGAAGTAGGTAAGTGAGGGCATGGCCTGGGGCCAGCCCTATCCCTGGCTCTTTGCTTTCTGTTTCCCTGCAGCCCTGAGCTGAGAGCTTTTCTCTGCCATGCCCTTTTGAAATAATGTTCTTTTTCATCTCAGGCCCACAGCAACTGAGTCAGCTGATCACAGACTGAGCAACTGAAACTAGGAGCCCAAAATAGAATAAACTTTTCCTTCCCTAGGTTGTTGTTCTCAGGTATTTTGGTCAGAGAAAAAAAAAAAAGCTGACTAACACCAGATGCGGTGGGACATGCCTATAATTCCAGCAGTTTGGGAAGCTGAGTCAGGAGGATCAAGAATCCAAAGTCAGCCTCAGCAATATGGAGGTGCTTAGCAACTCAGTGAGACCCTGACTCTAAATAATGGGACTGTGTGGCACAGTGGCAGAGTGATTGCCTCACATACGTGAGGCACTGGGTTCAATCCTCAGCATCACATAAAAATAAATAAGTAAAATAAATAAAAAATAAATAAGTAAAAGTATTATGTCTATCTATAACTAAAAAATTATTTTTAAAAAATACAAAATAGGGCTGGGGATGTAGCTTAGTGGTTTTGAGTCCCTGAGTTAAATCCCCACAATCAGAAGGGGGGAGGGAGCTCCCTAACAAAGGGATCAACATACATTTGCATTTTAACATGCTCCTTTTGTTTATTTATTTAGGTACTGAGGACTGAACCTAGGGGTACTTTACCACTGAGCTACATCCCCACTGGTTTTTTGTTTTGTTTTTGATTTTTTTAGTTGTTGATGGACCTTCATTTATTCATTTATATGTGGTGCTAAGAACTGAACTCAGTGCCTCACACTTGCTAGGTAAGTGTTCTACCACTGAGCTACAACCCCAGCGCCATTCCCCCAGTAATTTTTATTTCTTTGCGACAGGATCTAGCTAAATTGCTGATGACCTCACTGATTTGTTGAGGCTGGCCTTGAATTTGCAATCCTCCTGTCTCAGCCTCCTAAATTGCTGGGATTACAGGCATACATTATACCCAGCTTGAAGGTAATTTTTTACAACAAAAACTATATAAATTCAGCACTACTTCAAAGTAACTAGACATGAAGCACTTATTTACTCAGGTCTGTATAGCAAATAAGAGAATTCAGAAGTATGAAAAATTATCAATCTCAAAAAATTTTTTAATAAAAAATATGAAACTACAGTCCAGCATGGTGGTGCATGCCTGTAATCCTATCAGTTTGGGAAATTGAGGCAAGAGACTCTTGAGTTCAAAGCCAGCTGCAAGGTCCTGAGCAAATCTGTAAGACTTGATCTCAAATAAAATATAAAAAAGGGCTGGGATGTTGCTCAGTGGTTAAGCACCCCTGGGTTCAATCCCCGATATGGAAGGAAGGAAGGAAGGAAGGAAGGGAGGGAGGGAGGGAGGGAGAGAGGGAGGGAAAGAAAGGAAGGAAGGAAGGAAGGAAGAAAGAAAGAAAAGAAAAAGAAAGAAAGATGAGCTACACATATTAAAAAAAAACTAAAGAAACATCAGAGATAGTATAAATGAAGTGATAAATCAAGTGAACAGACAATACTATCAGAGTTCAAAGACAGGTAAAACAAAGAATCACCAGAAAAAATGCTGAGTATAATAATCCTGGAGAAATGTTCTCAACCAGTGCCAACTATTATCAAAGACTCCTCTGAGCTGTCATCAAACATAAATCACTATGTGGATCACCATGATAAATTAAACAAGCACGGTTCTTACCTCAAAATATTTATCATCAAAGGGATATAGAATAAATACCAACTAAAAATTACAGTTCATCACCATGGGGGCTCATAAGTATTGGTAATAATTCTCTTTCTCTGGCTTTTCTTTCTTTCTTCTTTTTTTTTTTTTTTTTTTTGGTGTGGGGGTGTGTATGGGGGGTGTGTGTGTGTTTGCCAGAGACGGCATCCAGGGCCTCATGTATGCTTAGGCAAGAGGCAAGAGCTGTACTACAGAGCTATAACTCCCAGCCTAATAATTCTCTTTCTTGATCCAAGTGTTGGATCAAGATATAATGTATTATTTTGCAAAAACTCATTAAACTGTACATATAATATGTACACCTTCATATTTATATATGTGTATATATAAATACATATACATGCACACACACACACGTACACACAAAATACTATAGTAAAACGGTATTTTTTTTAAAATCCAGGTACAGTGATGCATACCAATAATCCCAGCTACTCTGGAGGGTGAGGCAAGAGGATCACAATCTCAAGACCAGCCTCAGCAACTTCAGTGAGATCCTGTCTCAAAATAAAAAATAAAAACAGCTGGAGATGTAGCTCAGTGGTAGAGCATACCCTGGTTCAAGCTCCAACACACAAAAAAAGATTCTACCTCCAGTCCTAATCTTTCTCTCACAAGGGTCAATTATTATCAATTAATTATCTATCTCTTACAGCCTACTAAATATCACATCAGGACTCCCCATCCTTATCTCAGACTCTCTTTCCTTCAAATATCAAAATTCCTGGGTTAGGGACATAACTCAACAGCACTTGTCTAGCATGTGTAAGAAAGTTATCAAAATTCAGACTCTTCATTTCTTTTTTATTTTTCATTTTTCTTTTCCTAATCTTTCTTTCTGTGTTTGTTTTTTGAGACAGGCATTAAGTTGCCCAGACTGGTCTCAAACTCCAGAATGCAAAGGAGCCTCCTGCCTCCACCTCTGGAATAGCTGGAACTACATTACATGTTGGTGTCCCTGACTCCTCCATACTCTTCTATTTGGGTCAATGGCACATATATCCAGGCTGAAAACCTTAGATTCAGAGGACCTCTCCAACTCAGGTGATTTATCAAGTCCTATTTCAAATCCAGTAATGCCAGGTATCTTTCTAGGTGTCAAGAATATAAATGACAAAGTTCCTTTTCTCATGAAATTGAAATTCAAAAAGATAGTGACAAATAAATCCATTTTTTAAACCAAGCTAATGATTATATACCATAATGATAGCAAAACAATGAATGAATCAGTAAGAGAAGTTGCTTAAGGACTAGTGATCAGGGAAAACTAAGCAGATTTAAACTAAGAACTGAATGGTAGAAAGGAACCAGACTTGGAAAAGAATATCCAGGTAAAGAGAAGGTAGATGCAAAGGCACTGAAGTCAAGACAAACAGCCCATTCTGTGAAATGACTCAGTCAATGTGGCTAAAATGTACAGAATGACAGGAAAGGGAGCTGGGGACGGGGCTCATTGGCAGAGCACTTACTTGCCTTGTACATGTGAGGCACTGGGTTCAATCCTCAGCACCACATAAAAATAAATCAACAAAATAAAGATATTATGTCCATGTATAACTAAAAAATATTTCAAAAATATGACAGGAGATAAGGCTGCAAAGGTAGGTAAAAGTCAAATCTTGTAGCATCTTGTAAACCACAGTGGAAATTTGCATCTTACAAATCACATTTTAAGCATCTTATCTCTAGGCTCTCACTTCCACTATCACTTCTAACTTCCATTCTTAATTCCCCACTAGATCATCATAACATTTACCTAAGCATTCTCTATAATTTTAGCCTCTTCTAATTTCAAAACATTTTCATCATACAAGACCAAATATTTTTTAAATATTTATTTTTAGTTATATTTGGATATAATATCTTTTTTAAAAAATTTTAAAGATTTTTTAAAGATAGACACAATATCTTTACTTCATTTATTTATTTATTTATTTATTTATTTATTTATTTATTTATTTTTAATGTGGTGCTGAATTTCAAACCCAGTGCCTCACATGTGCAAAGCAAGTGCTCTACCGCTAAGCTATAACCCCAGCCCCTGGATACAATATCTTTATTTATTTATTTATTTGTTTGTTTATATTTTTTTTACTGTGGTGCTGAGGATCAAACCCAGGGCCTCGCACATGCTAGATGAGCACTCCATCAGTGAGCCACAACCCCAGCCCCAAGATAAAATATTTTTTAAAACCACTGCTTTGAACTACTCTAATGCTCAAATACTGTCAATGGAGTCTGAGTGCAGTGACACATACCTGTGATCTCAGCAACTCAGGATGCTAAGGAAAGAGAATAGCAAATTCAAAGACAAACTGGGCGGGCTGGGGATGTGGCTCAAGCGCCTGGCATGCGTGTGGCCGGGGTTCGATCCTCAGCACCACATACAAACAAAGATGTTGTGTCCGCCGAGAACTAAGAAAAAATAAATAAATGTTAAAATTCTCTCTCTCTGTCCCCCTCTCTCTCACTCTCTCTTTAAAAAAAAAAAAAAAAAAGACAAACTGGGCAACTTAGTAAGACCTTGTCTCAAAATAAAAAATAAAAGAACTGGGGATGTAGTTCAGTAGCAGAGCACTCTTGAGTTCAATCTCCAATAATAAAAAAGAAAAAGAAAAGTTAAGGAAAATATAAAAAAACTGAGTATACTTTTGCATAGAAATATAATTTGGAAAAATCTGCTCTTTTCAAATCTATTATTTCAAATAGCAACAATATTGACCTAATTATCTTAAATTCTTAGTGGCAATATAAAATGCTAGTTTGCAAGAATGCATATTTAAGATAAAAAGGCAGTTACAACATTTTTAAAAGAACTGAAAAGTAACCTGCAGTGTTGAAAAACTTGCATTTTGAAATTATAAATACAGTTAACAACTTAGAAAACATTGTGAATGACACTAACAAATGCATAATCCTGGTGAGGGATCACCTTGGTGAAGGAGGACATTCTAAGGCCTCTCCAAGCTCAGTGAATGCAACTGGAAACCAGATCTTATAAAACTCCAAACCCCCACTTTAGGCTCAGGGATATGGGAAAATCCCATTTCCACTCCATAAACCCTAAAGTCAAAAACCCAAATTTTTGTCTTGGATGTCCAGATTTCACAGCAGAGGAATACCCACACATGGACTAAAGGCATCTCACTATGTTCTATGTAGTGAGAACACATAGAACACAGGAACAACTATTTACTGAATGCTTACTATTAATGCAAAGTATTATTTTTAGCACTTTACATTATTTATCTCACTAATCCTCAAAACAAACCAAAAGTAGATATAGGATAAGGAAAGGATAAGAAAAAAGTTAAGTGAATTTAAGTAACTTATAGGAGGCACAGAACCAGAGATGTGTTGGGGGGATTGGTTTAAACAAAGGATTAAGAATCAGAAAAGCAAAAGAATTCTCAAAAGGAACTTTAAAGACAGAAATAAGGCCATCAAAACTTCTGAAAAGAAATATTATCTCCAACCTAGGGTTCATGAATGATGAAATAACAGGTCCATGTCATTACTACTAGCGCAGGGTACTTAACTCAATGGTAGAGCACTTGCCTTGCATATAGAAAGCCCTGATTTTGATCTCTAGTACCAAAAAATAAATAATACATGAATAAATGTGAAAGAACAAAACATTTGGATACAATATAGGAGCAATGTACTCTCTGTATATGTCATTTATCATATCAAAGGGCCAAATCAATAATATCTTATTGAAGCTAGAAATGTAAAAGAGAAAATAGACAACTTTTAAATCAATTTAAAATGCTGAAAACTGATATAAGGTAAGACTGCACATAACTTTGAGAACATAATTATGGGCTTAAGAAATGCAAAGTTCTTGGGGCAGGGGATGTGGCTCAAGTGGTAGCGCGCTCGCCTGGCATGCGTGCGGCCCGGGTTTGATCCTCAGCACCACATACAAACAAGATGTTGTGTCCGCCGATAATTAAAAAAAATAAAATAAATATTAAAATTCTCTCTCTCTCTCTCTCTCTCCCCCCCCTTAAAAAAAAATAAATGCAAAGTTCTTGATATATACTATAGCACTTGGCACTTACTAATACACTGCTTATTAAGATTAAATTCCTTTTTAATCTTATTTTCAGTTCCTTAACTAAATTTATACAGCCTCATGTAGGGAAACATATCTTTTTCTTTTTTAAAGCCACTCATACCTCATGCAATGCCCATATATGGTTGGTGCTCAATACATGCTTAATATTGAATGACAAAATAATCAACCCTACTTCAGGCTCAAAGACTGAAACCCTCACACCTACATTCACACCATTAAGCTTCCCTCTTTATAACAATTTAAAGGACATTCCTGGGGTGAGTTCTGCTGAATCTATTTGGATTTATTACATTAGGTTCCTTTTCCAGCAAAGAGCTCAAAGAACATGCATAATGTTAAAATAGAATTCTTGACTACTGAGAAGGTGGGTGGCAAAGTGGGCAAGTGAAAGAATCTATTATAATAGTTTGCTTCCAAAGAATAAGCATTATTCAGCTCTACAGATTAAAACACTCCTAACATGTCTCATTCTGACATCATTTCATTAAACTTTGTTCTGGCTAACTTAAATCAAAATGAATATCACTAAAACCAAAAACTTGCCATAATAAAAAGATCCTAAAAATCTCAGCTAATAGTTCATAAAACTGTATAAGAATTGGTTTTAATTTACTCTTTTTGCCAAATCAAACTTCTAAACTTTTTAAGCATTATGATTAAGCATCTACCACATGCCAAGCACTGGGAAACAAATAAAAAGACAATCAAAATACCAACTCATTTTATATTTTGCTATAAATAAAAGTACAAACAACAGCTCTGAGAAGTACCATGTAGTGAGGGATTGACTTCTACCTATTAAAAGTAGAAGTTACAAAGCAAATGTAAGGGGAACACTGAAAACTGAACAGAAGTTTGAGGCAAAAAGCAGGAAGAGTGAGGCAAACAAAGCAATAAAAGAGCAGAGCAGGGCTGGGCTTGCAGTTCAGTGGTAAAGTGCTTTCCTAGCCTAGGTGAAGCACTGGGTTTGATCCTCAGCACTACATAAAAACAAACAAATAAAGGTTAAATTCTTTAAAAAGAGTAGAGCACTATGGGCACAGCAAGATTGATAAAGAACCAGATGTAGAGCAGAATCAGATGATGGGTCTAATATGCAAAACTGCAAAAGTTTGGAGTTTATGACCTCAGATAATGGAGGAAAAAAAAAATAGATGGCACCAAAACAGGCTGGTAGACCAATGGTACAGAATAGAGGACACAGAGACTAACCTACAAAATTACAACTACCTTATATTAGACAAAGGTGCTAAAAGCATGCAATGGAGAAAGGATAGCATCTTCAACAAATGGTGCTTCTAGGAAAACTGGATATCCATATGCAACAAAATGAAATTGAATCCCTTTCTCTCCCATGCACAAAAGTTAACTCAAAATGGATCAAGGATCTAGGAATCAAACCAGAGACTCTACATCTGATAGAAGAAAAAGTTGGCCCTAATCTCCATCACATGGGGTCAGGCCCCAAATTCCTTAATAAGACACCTAACAAGAGTTAAAACCAAGAATCAACAAATGGGACGAATTCAAACAAAAAAGTTTTTTCTCAGTAAGAGAAATAATATGTGAGGTGAATAGGGAGCCAACATCCTGGGAACAAATTTTTACCCCTCACACATCAGATAGAGCTCTAATCTCTATTATACAAAAAACTCAAAAGTCAAAAAAAAAATAATCCAATCAACAAATGAGCCAAGGACCTGAAAAGATACTTCTCAGAAGAGGATATACAATCAGTCAACAAATATACGGAAAAAAAGCTCACCATCTCTAGCAATCAGAGAAATGCGAATTAAAACTACTCTAAGATACCATCTCACTCCAGTAAGAATGGCAGCCATTATGAAGTCAAACAACAAGTGCTGGCGAAGATGGGGGCTTGTGGGGAGATACACTCATACATTGCTGGTAAGACTGCAAACTGATGCAGCCAATTTGGAAAGCAGTATGGAGATTCCTTGGAAAGCTGGGAATGGAACTACCATTTAACCCAGCTACTCCACTTCTCTGACTATACCCAAAAGACCTAAAAATAGCATACTACAGGGACACAGCCACAACAATGTTTATAGCAGTACAAATCACAATAGCTAGACTGTGGAACCAACCTAGATGCCCTTCAATGGATGAATAGATTAAAAAAAATGTGGCATATATACACATTGGAATATTACTCAGCACTAAAAAATAACAAGATCATGGCATTTGCAGGGAAATGGATGGCATTAGAGTAGATTTTGCTAAGTGAAGTGAGTCAATCCCTAAAAAACAAATGCCGAATGTCTTCTCTGATATAAGGGGGGTGACTCAAAATGGGGTAAGGAGGAAGAGCATGAGAAGAAGATTATCACTAAATAAGGAAGAGAGGTGGGAGGGAAAGGAAGGGAGAAGGGAAATTGCACAGAAGATGGAAAGAGACCCTCATCGTAATACAGATTACACGTATGACGAAGTGAGGAAAAAAAAAATAAGTGTGTCTCATTAGATTGGGTAGAGAGAAGCGAGGGGAGGGGAGGGGAGGGGAAGGGGGAAAGAAAGGACAGCAGAATAAAATAGACATTATTATTGCTGTACGTATATACATGACTACATGACCAATGTGATTCTGCAACTTGTACACTCAGAAAAATGAGAAATTATACCCCATCTAATTCAAATGTATGATATGTCAAGATCATTGTACTGTCATGTGTATCTAATTAAAACAAATTAAAAAAAAAAAGAAAAAATAGAAAGCATCTGGCAGAAAAGTGACAACCTGAGAATTCAGTTAGTAGAAAGAGCATATCTCAAGGACATCATTTAATAGTTCACCATTAGATGTATAGAGTGTGTTAATGCCAATACAAAAAGAAATCTAATTATAGTATAATTTACTCCCCTCCCTGATTTTGATTTTCACAGTCTCAGGGCTCAGCCATTGACCCTCTTTATTTACTGGATGACCTTATCAGCTCCACATAAAAACCATCTACATATCAATGACCCAAGCACATATTCACAATCCCAACCTTAACCCTGGAATCCAGACCTGAACAGTCCACTGCATACTGCTCTAATCCTAGATAAGTAGTAGGCATCTCAAACTCAAAATACCCAACTAAACTCTCCTCTAAACTAGCTCCTCCAGTCTTCTCTATAAATGTCATCAATTGTTCCAGCTAAAAACCATGGAATCATCTTTGATTCCTCTCGCTTTCTACAACTCAACTCTCAGCAACCACTTCTCACTACCATTACTACCTGCTTAGTCCAAGCCATAATATCTCAACATATTATTCCAGTAACTTTTTTTTAATTGAGGATTCAATCTAGGAATACTATGCAACTGAGCCACAAAATCAGTCCTTTAAATTTTATATTTTAAGACAGAGTCTCACTAAGTTGCCTTGAACTTGCATTCCTCCTGCCTCAGTCTCCCAAATCTCTTAAGATTTCAGGTATGCACTACTGAACCTAGCCAATCACCTGGTCAAAGACAAATTCTCAAATGCACATATTTGCAAACTTACTAATTAGTACCTTAACAAAAAAAGAGGAGTTCCTAAATCCAAGTATATAACGGTTTTTAATGCTTTCAATAAGTATAGTCAAGTCAGGTGTGGTGGCCTGTAATCCCAGTTACTCAGGAGTCTGAGGCAGAAGAATGGCAAATTTGAGGCCAGACTAGGCAACATAACAAGATCCTGTTTCCTAAAAAAAAAAAAAAAAAATTCTGGATGTAGCTTAAGCGCTGGTCTGACAAGTAGAACACCCTGGGTTCAATCCCCCCTAACAAAAACAAAAATAAAGCCAGGTGCAAGCCTGTAATCCCAGAGACTCAGGAGGCTGTGACAGGAGGATCACCAAGTTCAAAGCCAGCCTCAACAAAAGCAAGGCGCTAAGCAACTCAGTGAGACTCTGTCTCTAAATAAAATACAATGGGGCTGGGGATGTGGCTCAGTGGTCTAGTGCCCCTGAGTGCAATCCCCCATATCCAAAAATAAAAAAATAACAAATTTAAAAAAATTATGTTCTGATGGAAATAGTCACCAAGAGTAATGTATGAATGCCAATCATCAGATAATTATGATTTCATATTACACCTATAACAATCTGCCAGACTAGGGGAAAGTGTTGTTTTGTATTACTTATGTGAAAAATAAAGTATTTTTATCTTTATTCATTATTTTTATTTTGTGTGACTACCTACTCATGTCTTTTGCCTATCAGATATTAAGATCATTAACCTAGGTCCAAAATCTGATTCAACTTTTTCCCACAATTTGCTAGGCTTTGCTCATCACTGTATTCTCTACACCTAAAAAAATTGTCTAGCACACAGTATGCACTGAATAAATATATTAAATAAATGCTCAGTGAGTAAATGAGTTTGGTTTTTGTTTGTTTTGATCTCACTAAGTTGACTAAGCTGGCCTAAAATTCTCCATCCTCATGCCTCTGCCTTTCCAAGTGGCTGGGATTGGAGGCACGCATCCACGACATTAATAAATTTATCTTTTGGGGCTGGGGTTGTGGCTCAGTGGTAGAGTGCTCGCCTAGCATGCATGAGCCACTGGGTTCGATCCTTAGCACCACATAAAAACAAAATAATGTGTCCACCTAAAACTAAAGATATATAAATAAATAAATGTTTTTTAAAAAATAAATGTATCTTTTAACTTTATGGTGTTTCTGCCAATTTGAGTCAATTTTAAAATTCCATCAATCTTTGCCTTTGTGGATTCTGCTTTTCGTAGCCATGCTTCAAATAACTCATCCTATTTCAAGATTAGAAAATTGTTCACCCATTTTTTTCAAAGTTGCAATTTCCTGATCTCAAATTTTATATTTAAATACTTAACTTACCTAGATTTTATTTAAATTTTAAGGTAAGAATAACATTTTTTAAAAATGATTATCCAAGTATTCCAACATATTTTTCCACTGATATGAAATGCCACCTAATACTAAATAACCTTATGTTTCTAGATTTATTATTTTGTTCCACTGCTGTCTACTCAAATCACCACTTGCACCTTTGATTATTATATCTAATTGCATATCAAGACAAGCCCACCTACTTTATCTTTCCAAATTGTTTTTACTTTATTGGTACATTCTTTTTCTTTTTATCTTTATTTTTATTTCTTTATTTTTATGTGGTGCTGAGGATTAAACCCAGGGCCTCACCAGTTCAAGGCAGCGCTCTACCACTGAGCTACCACCCCAGCCCCTATAGGTGCATTCTTTCAAATGAATTTTGGAATCATTTTGTCAACTTTTTAAAAGGAAATCTAAAGCATGGCGCAGTGGCACACACCTGTGATCCCAGGGGCTTGGGTGGGGATGGGATGGGCTGAGGCAGGAAAATCATGAATTCAAAGCCAGCCTCAGCAAAAGTGAAGACCTAAGTAACTCAGTGAGACTCTGTCTCTAAATAAAATACAAAACAGGGCTAGGTATGTGGCTCGATGGTTGAGTGGCTCTGAGTTCAATCCCACATAACCAAAAAAGAAAAAGAAAAAATTCTACCTGGGCCCAGGCATGCATACCTATAACTCCAGCAACTCCAGAGGCTGACTCAGGAGGCTCTAAAATTGGAAGACAGACTCAGCAACTTAACAAGGCTCTCAGAACATAAAGAATAAAATGAATGGGGATGTACTGGTTCAATCCAGTACAAAAAACTAAAAGAAGGAAGGAAAAACTGGTTCTCTTCCCACAAAATTCAAAGACTCTTAAAGATAAATCAAAGGGTACTATAAAATATATAAGCAGTGATATAGAAAATATATTTATGTTTACTTCCTTTCCTCCAAGGCCTTGACACTCGGGGACAATAAAGAGCTAGTGCGGGAAGCAGAGAGTTTTAATGAAGAATATTAAAGGTTTGCAGTACAAAAATTCAAAAATTTTTCAAAGACTGACCCACCAAGCGAAAAGATGACTCCTAGGGTCTTCTAGTCAACTTTACAGGACATTAGTAAGTCCTTCAAATTAAATATTCCCCATCTCCACAGTATGACAATAATGGATACCCTTTCTTTCCAGAAAGCATACAGGATCTAAATGTCTAAAAGACTATTTTCCCAGAGGTAGTAGACAGGAACATTGTATAAATGGAATTGATAAAGACGGATATGCTCAGAATATAATAATTTATCTACACCAAGTTTCGCACAGCACTGTTATTGGGAGTTTCAATGATTGCTTGTCATTTTTTCTTTGAGGGTAGGGATTATCTCATAATAATTTGTTTATGACTTCTTCATTGTTTTGGATCAAACTCAGGGCCTCCCTCACAAATTCTAAACAAGCACTCTGTCACTGAGCTCCATCCCCACCACGCCATTGTTAACATTACTTTTTTAATCTACAGATAACTGAGAGTAGGTAGTCATGGACCTTATTTATTTAGGCTCTTAAAAACTAATCACCCTTGGGGCTGGGGATGTGGCTCAAGCCATAGCGCGCTCGCCTGGCATGCGTGCGGCCCGGGTCCAAACCTCAGCACCACATACCAACAAAGATGTTGTGTTCCGCCAAGAACTAAAAAATAAATATTAAAAAATTCTCTCTCTCTCTCTCTCTCTCTCTCTCTCTCTCCCCCTCTCTCTAAAAAAAAAAAAAAAAAAAAAACTAATCACCCCTAAAAAGCTAAAATATAAATAAGATTATAAAACCAGCCAAAGGCCTGGAACCCCAAGTCTCTTCAATCCCACATCCCCAAGTCTCTTCAATCCCACATCAGGGCTCATTTTGACACCGCACAGCTTCTCTCCATGCCACGCTTCGAAGTGGGAGGGGTAAAAGCAGGCCATCTGGCCTCTGCACAGACTCTGGGAAATCACTGGACGCAGCAGTAGAAGGCACGTGACTTACCACGCCCCTTACCCCCCCACTCCTTCCGCGCGCCAGCAGCACGCGCTGCCAACCTCATCATGTGACCTTCACGCGGCCCCAGCGCTGCCCTTGCTAGGCGACTCTTTCCAGCAGCCATTTTGCCGAGAACTTGTCATCCGTGCTCACAGCGGGGCAAGAGGGCATGAGACGCCGTGCCCACATAATACAGGCTGCACACGCGCTTCGAAGAAGCGCTTAGAACGTCAGGGCTGGGTCCAACCTCACCGAACACGTCGCACCCCGGGGCGCTGAGAAAAGCTGTGGGTGCGCCTCGGCCTGCAATTGGCTGTGGTGTGCACGTGACACCAGCCCCCCCCCCACTCTCGCGGTCCCCGCTGCCCCTGAAAACACCCACAAGAGACTCTTAACACCTCGCACTAAGTACACGCCATCGGGCGCGTGGGAACAGATGGAACGCGTGGCAAGCAAGGCGCCTGCGCGTACCTGCCGGGGCAGAAGGTAGCCAGCCCACGCGTCGCTCCACTCCCGAGTCCGGGGATCCTCGCGCTGCCGGACCACCGGCTAGCCATTGGCTAGCAGGTCTGGTCACGTGCAACTTTCAGGTCCGCCCCTAACCGCTAATCACCTGGCACCGTGCTCGAAGCGGCACCGAAAGTCATTCGCACGCGGAAAGGGAGAATAGTTAAAAGAGTACCTCCTTTTCTACCTTTATGGGAGTACATCCATAAAGACAAAATGAGAAATCAGCGTCGGGAAACTAAGTAAGCTCACACATACCGGCTTAACTTCGCGCACCCCTCCAGGAGCCCTGAACCATCGCCCTTGGGCGCTCCCCGATGCACGCCGGGATGCGTCTGGCGCCCTTCAGTGTGCTGCAGAGCATGCCGGGAAAGCCACCTCTCCCGATTTCCTGGCTCTCGCCTCTCGGGCGGTAGTTCTGTGTCCCTTTGAGAGTCAGGTCCTTGGACTCCGAATGAGAGGGTTTGGGTAATTATGGGAGTGTGACAGTATACCAGACACTTTCAGTCCCTCCTCCATCATTTGTTTGATCCGTGTGATCTTGGGGGAAAATGCTTAACCTTCGTGAAGCAAGTATTTAGTTGTTGCCTGCAGACTGACTTTGTGAAGACTACTGAACAGCAAGGGTATTTACCCACAAGGAAACTACTAGACATTCATAATCGGTGGAAAAGAAGACTAACTTAAAGACAATTTACTACAAGCCCCACTTAAGAGTGTAAATAATACTTCGAATTTTGCTACAAATAGAAAACTAGAATTTTATTGGTGAACTTACACTATTACCAGGGAGAGTGAGGGTGGGAGGATATAGGCTTTTTTTAAAAAACCAAGGGCTTGTCTCTGTCACAGTTGCTGATTACACCTAATACTAGATATAATGTATTTGAACTGAGAAAAATACCTGCTGACCCTGAAAAAAGGTGATTGTACATCGAACGAATTAATTTTGTGATGTATTCACAAATTTACTTCAGGTCAAAACATAATATTCTATTCCAATGAAGCCCCTACTTAAAACAAGTCACACCTTTTCTACTTTGAACTCCATTTCTCAGCTTTGCTAATGATGAAAATTTATCAGTTCTAAAAGGTTTCATCAAGATTGAATCTGATTAGCATGTGTGGGATTCACAAGAGCTCTTAAAAACTAGAAATTAAAACCCGGGAGCAGTGACCCATGCTGTAATCCCAGCAACTGGTTAGGCTGAGGCAGGAAGATCACAAATTCAAGGCCAGTCTCAGCAATTAAGTAAGACCCTCAGCAACTTGGTGGGAATCAGTAATTTGTAAAAATAAAAAGGGCTTGGGATGTAGCTCAGTGGTAGAACAATAGAGTACCGTGGGTTCAATTTTCTGTACCAAAAAAAAAAAAATTATTAATTTACCAGACACAGTGGCTCACACCTGTAATCCCAGCAACTCAGGAACCTGAAGCAGAAGGATTCTCAAATTAAAACCAGCCCCAGAAACTAAGTGAGGCCCGAGGCACTTTAGAGAGACCTTTTCTCAAAATAAAAATAAAAAGGTCTGGGGATGTGGTTCTGGTGTAGGTGTCCCTGGATTCAATTCCTGGTACCAAAAAAAAAAAAAAAAAAGTTCAATTTATGTGATTACCAAGTTAAAACCTAAAGTTTGGGGCACACTTTTCTAATTGCAAGGTTTTGTTTCCCCAGGTCCGATGGGTAGAGTGGTTACTGGGGACTAACCCCATGGATGTTTTACCACAGAGCTTCATCCTCAGTCCATATTTTTTATTTTGAGAAAGCATCTCACTAAATTGCTGAGGCTGGCCTTAAATTGTAATCCTTGGGCCTCAGCCTCCTGAATTGCTGGGATTACAGGCATGGGCAGTGGTCCTGAACTACAATGTACTTCATAAACCTAACTGCTTATCAGGAAATTAT
Source organism: Ictidomys tridecemlineatus (assembly GCF_052094955.1). Classification (NCBI taxonomy): domain Eukaryota; kingdom Metazoa; phylum Chordata; class Mammalia; order Rodentia; family Sciuridae; genus Ictidomys; species Ictidomys tridecemlineatus. The sequence goes on from NC_135481.1 coordinate 38,520,216, forward strand.
TTTTTGACTAGGAAATCAAAAGAAAGGGAATTGGATAAACATGTAATAGAAAACATTGTATTATGAGCATATCTATATTAAACTTGAAGTTTATGAAACATTCTAATATTCTTATATTGTATTCTAACAACCCTGAGAGAAAATTATTATACTAATATTACCATCCTCTGAGTCAGTCTTGAGTAGAAATCAGAAAAAATATATTCTCAGGGCAATATGGTGCATAAGTAGATTTGAGATCCATTGGCTATTAGAGGAAAGATCCTGAAAGGGACAGATCTAGGTAAATTTGCAGTTCTTGCATATTACTGGGAATACATTTTTTAATTTTTGAATCTATGGTTCCTTTAACTGAAAATTGGGGCCAATCACATCTAATCTTTGGACTGACATAATGATTCTGTGATAGATATATCTAGAGCACCTGTCATAGTTGATGATAAACGTGAGATACTCTGTACCTGAATACTAGTTAGTGGTAAAGGTTGCAATGAAACTAGCATCCTGTACTCAGTCCAATACAACATATTCTTAAATAATTTTTTCTTCACTATTCTAGTTCTCCCCTAGACAGTGCTAGAGGCACACTAACAGATTCATATACTGTAGATCTTTTTTAGACTCCTTGGTTACTATTGCCCATCTGTTGGGAGGACATATCATTACATTATTTCCCTCCAACTTCCTTTTTTTCTTAACATGTTAAAATGCTGAAACATAGACATTATTGCAGTAAAATAGTTACATGGAGAGGCTTAGAAGAAACCTATGCCTACACTTCAAGAGGTTAAAATTGTTTATATTTAAATAGCTCTAAGTAAAGATATCTATAAAACTCCCTCTGTCTTTCAATTATATAACAATATTTCAGATGCACCAGATTGCCAGATTCCTTCCAGTGGATTCTTTTCCTCTCCTATTTCATCAGTCACTCTTTAAAAAGGGAGGTTTTAGCTTAGGCAAAATTTTCTATAGACATCTGAAACTCAGTTTCCCAAGTAAAGCTAATCATTTGTCTCCTCAACCCACACCCCAGACACACTGCATTCCTTTAAATAGGCAATGGCACTATCATTCCAGTAAGTCTCTAAGGCTGGAAAACTTACAACTAGTCCTTCTCATCTGTTTTCTACATTTAATTGTTCACAAAATATTTTGTTGTTGTTGTTGTTTAACTGGGGATTGAAACAAGGGACGCTTTACCACTGAACTACAAAACCAGACTTTTGGTGGCACTGAGGATTGAACTCAGGACCTTGCACATATTAAGCAAGCACTCCACCACTGAGCTACATTCCCCAGCCCAGCTTTTTGTTTGTCTGTTTGTTTGTTTGTTTGTTTGCAATAGCGTCTCACTAAGTTGCTTAGGGCTTAGTGAGAACTTGTCTCAAGATAAAAAATAATAATAGTAATTGAACTTGCAATCCTCCTGCCTATTTTCCATTTCCTCCACCATTGCACTTGTTCAAACCTTACTTTCTCTATATAAGACCCTAAAAACATATAAAGATTGCACTATAACAATAATAGTATATTAACATTTATTTCAAAAAGCTAAACTTGGACTTATAATCATAAAAAAAGAAAATTCTATAATTTGTGACAACATGGATAAACCTAGAAGACTATGCTAAGTAATAGAAACTGTAATCCTAGCTAAGTAATAGAAACCAAACACAAAGATAAATACAGTATTATATCACTTACATGTGGAATCAAAAAGAGTCAAACCTGCCAGGAGCAGTGGTACACATCTTACCCCAGCAGTTTGGGAGGGTGAGGCAGGAGGATTTTGAGTTCAGAGCTAGTCTCAGCAACTTAGCAAAGCTTGAAGCAACTTAGTGAGACCCTGTCTCTAAATTTTACATATATATATGAAAGGGCAGGGGATGTGGCTCAGTAGTTAAGAGCCCCTAGGTTCAATCCCCAATATTAAAAAAAAAAAAAAGTCAGACCTTTTTTTCAGAAGTGATTGTCAGTTGTCAATGGGTGGGAGAATGGGAAGATGTTGGTCAAAGGGTACAAATTTTCACTTCTAAAATGAATGTGAATATGTTCTAGAGACTCAAGAGTTCAAAGTCTGCCTCAGCAATTTAGTGAGGCTCTAGGCAACTTAGTGAGACCCTGTCTCAAAATAAAATAATAATAATAATTAGGGCTGGGGATGTGGCTCAGTGGTTAAGCATCTCCGAGTTCAATTCCCAGTACCAAAAAAATAAAAAATAAGACTCAGAGATTTGGGATTGTTTATTATCATAAAAATAGCATACACTGAATGACACAGTTATTGCAGAAGTTACCACAGTTGATCAAAATCCAATTTTTAAAAAATATTTTATTTTTTAGTTGTAGTTGGACACAATATTTTTATTTTATTGGTCTCACACATGCTAGGCAAGTGCTCTATCACTGAGCCACATCCCCAGCCCAAAAAATCCAATTTTTTTTTTAAAGAGAGAGGTGAGAGAGACAGAGACAGAAAGACAGAGAGAATTTTTTTTTAATATTTATTTTTCAGTTTTTTGGCAGACACAACTTCTTTGTTTGTATGTGGTGCTGAGGATCAAACCCGGGCCACACGCATGCCAGGCGAGTGCGCTACCGCTTGAGCCACATCCCCAGCCCCCCAAAAAATCCAATTTTTAAGGAAGATCCTAATTGCCAATATCCAGGTTGTGATACAAATTTATAAAAATAAGCCAAGCATAGTGACAAATACCTGGAATCCCTGCTACTCATAAGTCTGAGGCAGGAGGATCACAAGTTCAAAACCAGTTGGGCAACTTAGTGAGACCCTGTCTCAAGATATAAAAATAATAAAATAAAAAGGAAGGGGTGTTTCTTACTGGTAGAATGCCTCTGGACTTAGTGTCTAGTGCCACCAAAAAAGAAAACAGAAGAAAAAAACATAGCAGAGTAGGAGACTGCAGTAACAAGAAAGGAAAACTTGCTGAACCTGTTCTGGTGAGGTGGCACATGCCCATAATCCCAGTGGCTAGGGAGGCTGAGGCAGGAAGATTATGAGTTCAAAGCCAGCCTCAGCAACAGTGAACACTAATTCAATGAGACCCTGACTTCTATTTTTTTTTTTTTTTTTTTTTTGTGGTGCTGGGGATTGAACACAGGACCTTGTGCATGCAAGGCAAGCACTCTACTAACTGAGCCATATCCCCAGCCCCCCTGTCTTCTAAATAAAAATACAAAATAGGGCTGGAGATATGGCTCAGTGGCTGAGTGCCCCAGAGTTGAATCCCTGGTACCCCCAAAAAATGAATAGAATTAAAAAATATAAATAAAAAGGGCTAGGGATGAGGTTCAGTGGTAAAATGCTCTTTGGTTCAATCCCCAGTACCAAAACAAAAAAACCCAAATGCCAAAGTCCATCACCAGAAGAATAGAATATGAATACACACACACACACACACACACACACACACACACACAAACACAAACACACTGAACACAGTGGTGCATGCCTATAATCTCAGCAACTTCAGAAGGATCACAAGTTCCAGGCAAGCCTCAGCAATTTTTTTTATGTTGTTTTTTGGGGGTGCTTTGCTGTTTAGCTACATCCTCAGTTCTTTTAATTTTTGATTTTAAAACAGAGCCTTGGGCTGGGGATGTGGCTCAACCGGTAGCGCGCTCCCCTGGTATGCGTGCGGCCTAGGTTCGATCCTCAGCACCACATACCAACAAAGATGTTGTGTCCACCGAGAACTAAAAAATAAATATTAAAAATTCTCTCTCTCTCTCTCTCCTCTCTCACTCTCTCTTTAAAAAGAAAAAAAAAAGAAAGCCTTGCTAGCATCAACCTCATTTTTTTTATCATTAGTATTTATTGTACTTGGCCCTTAGGTGGACATGGTAGCCCACAACTGTAATCCCAGCAAGTCAGGAGGCTGAATCAGGAGGATTGCAAGTTTGGCGAATTTAACAAAACTATGTCTCAAAATAAGATAGATTTGTGGATGTAGGGGCTGGGGTTGTGGCTCAGAGGTAGAGCACTTGCCTAGCACGTGTGAGACACTGGGTTTGATCCTCAGCACCACATAATTTTTTTTTAATAAAATAAAGATATTGTCCACCTATAACTAAAAAATAAATTTTAAGAAAAGAAAGATTTCTGGATGTAGCTCCATGACTGTTTTGGGATTTGATCCTCAGTACCACCAAAAACAAAAATAAAAAAAGTTATAAAGAGAGCTGGGGCTATAGCTTAGAGACAGAGTGTTTGCTTAGATGCATGAGGCACTGCATAAAAATAATCAAATAAGATAAAGGCATTCTGTCCATCTATAACTATAAAAATATTTTTTTTTTGGTACTGGGTTTTGAACTTAGAGGCACTCAACCACTGGGCCACATCCCCAGCCCTATTTTGTATTTTATTTAGAAACAGGTTCTCACTGAGTGTTTAGTGCCTGGCCTTTGCTGAGGCTAGCTTTGAACTTTGAATCCTCCTGTCTCAGCTTCCAGAGCCGCTGGGATTACAGCCATGCACCACCATAACTGGCTCAAAAAAAAAATTTTTTTTAAGTCATAAAGATTTTTTTTCTGTGGCCTGTGGTTATAGCTCAGTGACAGAGCACTTGCTTCGCATGTGTGAGGTACTGGGTTCAGTCCTCAGCACTACATAAGAATAAATAAAGGTATTATGTGTATCTACACCTAAAAAACGTTTTTTAAAAAGTTTTTTTTCTTTTGCAGAAGTGTTGTTATATTTTCAACTTTTATATTTAGGTGTAATATTCACCTTAAATTAATATCTATGTATAGTATGAAGTAAAGGTTGACTCTTTTTAAAAATAAGGTTATCAAGCTGATCCAAAACTTTTCGGGGTAGGGGGTAACTGGGGATCAAACCCAGGGTTTTTCTACCACTGAGCTACAGCCCTATCCTTGTATTCCCTTATAATTTCTGTTAGTAAGGAATCTGAGGCCAATTTAGCTGAAGCCATTGGCTCCAGGTCTCTCTTGAGGTTATAGTCAAACTGATTGTCAAGGCGATAGTTTCATCTGAAGGCTTGACTCAGGAGGAAGAGAGCTTGCTTCTAAGATCTTTCCTGTGGTTATTGGTAAGCCTCTGTCCCTTGGTACATAGGCCTTTCCACAGGGCTACTTCATAACATGGCAGCTAGCTTTACTGATAGCAAGCAATTTAGGAGACAAAGAGTGCCCCCAAGATGTAAACCACAGGCTTTTAAAAATCTAAACACAGAAGTAACAGCCTATGTCTCCTGTCACTCTACACTCAAGGGAGTGTGAATACCAGAAGACAGTCATCATTAGGGGACATTTTAAAGGCTGCCTACCACAACACCTTTAATCAGTTTTCAGCTGAGAATGTAGTTCAGGGAGAGAACAATCTCTTAAGCTCTATGATAAATTTTGAGGCCAAGTAGTTAAAATCCTTCAATTTCATTTTTTAAAATTGTTAATTATTTTGGCTATTCTAGATACTTTGCATTTCTATTTAAATAGAAATGTAGAACTGGCTTCTCAATAACTTCTTTTTTTTCTTTTTGGTACCAGGAATTGAACCCAAGGGCATTTAACCACTGAGCCACATCCCAGCCATTTTTATTTTTGTTTTGAGACAGGGTCTTGCTAAGTTATTTTCAGTCTCACTAAGTTGCTGAGGCTGGCTTTATGGCTTGTCAATGTCTATGAAAATCTACTAGGATTGTTATTGTATTTGCCATGATTTACATTTGTGAATAATAAACACAATTTGTGAATTCAACTTGTGAACAATATCTTAGCAATATTGAGATATATGTATTTACCAAAAGGACAAGAATCCATAATAAGTTAAAAATCCCTATATCTCAAAACAAGACAAACACACAATATTTTCTACATGGGCAAAAAACTTGAACTGACATTTTACTTTATTTGATACTGGGGATTGAACCCAGGGGCACTCAACAACTGAGCCACATTTCCCAGCCCTTTTTATATTTTATTTAGAGACAGGGTCTCGCTGAGTTGCTTAGTGCCTCGCTAAGTTGCTGAAGCTGGCTTTGAACTCGCAATCAAAGCTCAGCCTCCCAGGCTGGGGATGTGGCTCAAGCGGTAGCGTGCCATGCCTGGCATGCGTGCGGCCCGGGTTTGATTCTCAGCACCACATACAAGGACGTTGTGTCCGCCAAAAACTAAACTCTCTCTCTCTGTCTCTCTCTCTTAAAAAAAAAAAAAAAAAAAAAAAAAGGTCAGCCTCCCAAGCTGCTGGAATTACAGATGTGTGCCACCTTGGCAATTTAGGAAGCTAAGGCAGGAGAATTGCAAGTTCAAGGTCTGCCTGAGCAACTTAGTGAGATCCCATCTCAAATGAAAAAATAAAAAGGGATTGGGATGTAGCTCAGTGGTAAAGCACCCCTGGGTTCAATCCTAGTAACAAAATATATATGTGTGTGTGTATGTGTGTGTGTGTGTATATATATATACACATACTCATGTTTCTGTGAAACGTGTGTGTGTGTGTGTGTGTACACACAGATGGTTGATAAGCATATGAAAACAAGTATAACACTACTAATTATCAGGGAAAGACACAATGAGATACCACTTTACTTTCTCCAGAATGTCAAGAATTAAGAACACTGACAATGGGGCTGGGGATGTGGCTCAAGCGGTAGCCCGCTCGCCTGGCATGCGTGCGGCCCCGGTTCGATCCTCAGCACCACATACCAACAAAGATGTGGTGTCCGCAGAGAACTAAAAAAAATAAATAAATATTTAAAAATTCTTAAAAAAAACAGGGCTGGGAATGTGGCTCAGGCAGTAGCGCGCCCACCCTGGATGCGTGCGACCCGGGTTCGATCCTCAGCACCACATACCAACAAAGACGTTATGTCCACCGAGAACTAAAAAATAAATATTTAAAAAAAAATTATCTCTCTCTCTCTCCTCTCTCACTCCTCTCTCTTTAAAAAAAAAAAAATATATATATATATATTAAAAAACAATACAGGGGCTGGGGATGTGGCTCAAGCGGTAGCGCGCTCGCCTGGTATGCATGCGGCCCAGGTTCGATCCTCAGCACCACATACCAACAAAGATGTTGTGTCCACCGAGAACTAAAAAATAAATATGAAAAATTCTCTCTCTCTCTCTCCTCTCTCACTCTCTCTTTAAAAAAAAAAAAAAAATACAAAATAAGGCTGGGGATGTGGTTCAGTGGTTGAGTGCCCCTGAGTTCAATCCCTGGTATCCCACCCTCCAAAAAAAAGAATGTATGCCATTTCAAACCTATGAACTATAGACTTAAAATCTGCATATTATAGTATATGCAATTTATACCTTAATGAAGTTGATGTTAAAAAAAATATGAGGGGGCTGGGGATGTGTCCGCCGAAAACTGAAAAATAAATATTAAAAAATTCTGTCTCTCTCTCCCTGTTAAAAAAAAATGAAAAAAAAATCCTATTAAAAAAATATATGAGGACTGGTATTGTAGTTCAGTGGCAGAGCGCTTGCCTCACACATATGACACACTGGGTTTGAGCTTCAGCACCACATAAAAATAAATAAAATAAAGGTATTGTGTCCATATACAACTAAAAAAAATAAAATAAAACTCTAATGACTCTATATTAACTAAAGAATTAGTTAATTCTAAGCCAGATGTAGTGGCTCACACCTGTAATCCCAACAATTTAGAGGCTGAGGCAGAAAGATTCCAAGTTGAAGGCCTGCCTGTCTCAAAAAATAAAAAAATGGTGCAGCCAATTTGGAAAGCAGTATGGAGATTTCTTGGAAAGCTGGGAATGGAACCACCATTCGACCCAGCTATTCCCCTTCTCGGTCTATTCCCTAAAGACCTAATAAGAGCATGTTACAGAGACACTGCTACAACGATGTTCATAGCAGCACAATTCACTATAGCAAGATTATGGAATCAGCCTAGATGCCCTTCAATAGATGAATGGATAAAAAAATGTGGCATTTATACACAATGGAGTATTACTCTGCATTAAGGAACGACAAAATCATAGAATTTGGAGGGAAATGGATGGCATTAGAGCAGATTATGCTAAGTGAAGCTAGTCAATCGTTAAAAAACAAATACCAAATGACCCCCTTGATATAAGGGGAGTAAACAAGGACAGGGTAAGGACGAAGAGCTTGAGAAGAAGATTTACATTAAACAGGGATGAGAAAAGGGGAGGGGAGGGGAGGGGAGGGGAGGGGGGATAGTAGAGAATAGGACAGACAGCAGAATACATCAGACACTAGAAAGGCAATATGTCAATCAATGGAAGGGTAACTGATGTGATACAGCAATTTGTATACGGGGTAAAGTTGGGAGTTCATAACCCACTTGAATCAAACTGTGAAAGATGATGTATTAAGAACTGTGTAATGTTTTGAACGACCAACAATAAAGTAAAAAAATAATAATAATAAAAAAATAAAAATAAAAAAATAAAAATAATAAAATAATAAAATAATAAAAAATAAATAAATAAAAAAATTAAAAAAAAAAAAAAGTTGTGGCTCAGTAAAGAGCCCCTGGGTTCAATCCCTAGTACTCCAAAAAGGAAAAAAAAAAAAAAAAAAAAAAGGAAAAGTAGAGGAGGAGGAGGAGGAGGAGGAAGAAAAAGTCAAAGACAAGGAGAAGAAGAAACTCCACAGTTTGGTGAGAAACTCTTCTACGAAGTACCTCCAGCCTGAATTTCCAAGATATTCCCTGCTGTACATTAAAACAGAAAAAATGATTTGCAGTTCCACATGGGCCCAGGCTTCTTCAAACTGTTCTGTCTTCCTGGCATGTCACTCCTTCTGATTTCAGGCTGCTAAAGTCCCAGTCATCCTGTGACGCCCACCTTTACCCACCCCTATGTTCAAAGAATCTTAGTCACCACCTCCTCTAGCTTGCAGAACACTTTGTGAATACTTTTATTATAATACTTATCAGGAATTGTATTGTAAGTTTTTGTTTATATGTTTCTTTCACTAGACCCTGACTTCCTTGAGGAAAGGAAACAACTCCTGATTCATCTTTGTATCAGTATAATCCAAGTCAGAGGCAGGTAATGGATACTTAGTAAATGGTGAATGAATTACAGAACATTAGTCAGGGTCTCCTTTTACTTTTCTTATGATTTTGCTTGTAAATATTCTCCAGCCCTCTATAGTATGGGTGTCTCTTGAGTCCCCATCAACTGCTATTCTCTGCCCTCTGTTTCTCTCTCTTACATTCCTTTGGAACTGGACATGGTGTTGTATAACTGCAATCCCAGCTACTCAGGCGGCTAAAGCAGGAAGATCAAAAGTTTGAGGCCAGCCTGGGCAACTTAGCAAGACTCTTCCTCAAAAGAAAAAGTAAGGGCTGGGGATGTGGCTCAAGTGGTAGCGCGCTCGCCTGGCATGTGTGCAGCCCGGGTTCGATCCTCAATCAGCACCACATACCAACAAAGATGTTGTGTCCACCGAGAACTAAAAAATAAAAGTTAAGAATTCTCTCTCTCACTCTCTCTTTAAAAAAAAAAAAAAAAAAGAAAGAAAAAAAGAAAAAGAAAAAGTAAGGGCTGAGGATATAGCTCAGTTGGTAGAGCACTTGCCTCACATGCACAAGGCCCTGGGTTCAATTCCCAGCCCTAAATAAATAAATAAAATTGCAAATCACAATAAATGCTACAAAGAAGTATGAATTCCTATGAAAGCATGTAATTGGGGAAATTGACCTGTTCAAGGAAGTTGGCACTAAGAACTGAAGGTAAGAGTAAAAGTTGACTAGGAGCCCAGTACGGTGGCACATGCCTATAATCCCAGCAGCTCAGAAGGCTTCAAATGGAGGATCTTGAGCTCAATGGCAGGCATTAAGCAACTCAGTGAGACCCTGGTAACAAAAAAAAAAAAAAAAATGGACTAAGAGACAGGAAGGAAAAACTTCCAGGCAGAATGAACTGCATGTGCAAGGATATATAAAATATAGAAAAAGAGGCAGGGCGCAAGGCACACACCTGTAATTCCAGCAATTCGGGAGGCAGAGGCAGTACGACCACGAATTCAAAGCCAGCCTCAGCAAAATCGAGGCGCTAAGCAACTCAAAAGATTCTGACTCTAAATAAAATACAAAATAGGGCTCAGTAGTAGAGTGCCTCTGAGTTCAATCCCTGGTATCCCCCCAAAAATATTATTTATATATATGTATATATATATATATATATATATATATATATATATATATACATACATACACATAGAGAGAGAGAGAGAGAGATTGGTGCTTGCCGGGAGCTGGTGGGAGACACGGAGGAAGAGGAGTACCTGCTAACGTGTATGGACTGGTTGTTTTGTTTCTTGGTACCGGAATTGAACTCAGAGGCGTTTAATAAGTGAGCCACATCCCCATCCCTTTTTCATATTTTATTTAGAGACAGGGTCTCACTGAGTTGCTTAGTATTTTACTAAGTTGCTGAGACTGGCTTTGAATTCGCGATCCTCTTGCCTCAGCTTCCCCACGCTGCTGGGATTACAAGCATGCACCACCACTCCTGCCTGCAGTTTTATTTTTAGGTGACAAAAATATTCTGGAATGAGGTAGTGGTGAGTATTAAATGAATTATTTATCAATTTTTAAAACACAAAATTATACTAAAGATGAAAACAAATGCAAGTAAAGCAACTACTAGAAAAAAGGCTATGTTAGACAAATCACATCACCTTCAAGAAACTGAAAGAAGGCCAGTGTGGCCAGAACAGAGTGAAAGCAGTCATGATGTGGGATGGGTCTGAGGAGGTAAGAACAAAGAATGATGATGAAGGATTAATTCAGGAGCCACACTTAGAGAAATAACGATAAACCTGGTATGGTGGCACAACCCTTTAATCCCAGTGACTGTGGAGGCTGAGGCAGGAAGATTGCATGTTCAAGAAGTAAAGAGGCCCAGCATAGTGGTATAGTCCTGTAATCCCAGCAGCTAGGGAGGCTGAGGCAGAAGGATCGCAAGTTCAAAGCCAGCTTCAGCAAAAGTGAGGCACTAAGCAATTCAGTGAGACCCTGTCTCTAAATAAAATATATAAAAAGGGCAGGGTCTGTGGTTCAGTTGTCGAGTACCCCTGGGTTCAATCCCCAGTACCAAAAAAAAAAAAAGAAAGAAAGAATGATGCTGTCATGAGGGGGAAAAAAGATCAAAGATTAAGAATATCAAAGATTAAGAGTATCAGACCCACAGCACTGCAATAAAAAAATAAAAATGAACCCACTTGAATCAAACTGTGAAAGATGATGTATTAAGAACTGTGTAATGGGCTGGGGATGTGGCTCAAGCGGTAGCGCGCTCGCCTGGCATGCGTGCGGCCCGGGTTCGATCCTCAGCACCACATACCAACAAAGATGTTGTGTCCGCCAAGAACTGAAAAATAAATATTAAAATTCTCTCTGTCTCCTCTCTCACTCTCTCTTTAAAAAAAAAAAAAAAAAAAAAAAAAAAGAACTGTGTAATGTTTTGAACGACCAACAATAAAAAAAAAAGAAAGAAAAAAAAATAAAAAAATAAAAATGAAAAGAGTAGATCCACATGTTATCCTTTGAATCTTCCTCTGTGCCAACAGCTGAAGAGTGGAAAGACAGCAATGGAGCCTGGGGGTGTAACTCAGTGGTAGAACACTTGCCCAGCATGGGCAAGCCCCAGGTTCATCCCTAACAACGCAAAAAGATACCCAAGAAAAGAAAGCAATGGAACAAGTAAAAGTATCACACAAAAAGAAATATCAGTACATCAGGTTGGCACACAGGTCAAAAGAAGAAAGTTCTCAGAGGATGGTCAGCAATATTGCCTTGTGGCAAAGGAGCTAAAGAAAATAGAAATCAAGAAAAGTTCTTTGGATCTGAAGATGAATGACCATAAACACAGCCATGTGAGAGTGGAGATTGAGGGGAAGAGCAGATGGCAGAGAATAATGAGAGAATGAGTCATGAAGACATGGATGCACACAGAATTTGGCAGTGAAAGGAGAAGGAAAAATGGGACAGTAGCTTAAAGAGGGTGGGGTCATACAGAGGCCTTTTCCAAACAGGAGAAACCTGGGAGTGTTTGAGAATGAAAAAGGACAGCCAGGACAAAGGCACCAGTTTAAAATATGAGAAAGAAAATAATTCATGTGACAAGTTCCCCTGAGGAAATGGCAAAGGATAGAATCAAGACACAGGTAGACAGCACAGACAATCATTTCCTTTGAAGCAGGGAGAGAAAAGCGATGGGTCATGAGGGAGATATTTTTTAGGTGAGGACAACAGAGTTCACATCCTTTGCTGTCTCCCCAGTGATAAGAAGAGTTAACATCTACTAAGCATTTGCCATAGTGACAACATAGACTATTTTTAATATATTAACTCATTTAATCCACAATCACCGCATTAGGTAGGTACCATTGCTACCATCATTTTACAGTTAAAGAAACAATTACTACAAGGTCACACAACTACTGAATGAGTATGGTGTCTGCTTCTACCTATAACATAGGAAGAAAACAAGGTGATTTGCCAAGAGTAAAAGAACTGCTAGCAAGGGAAGATAAAGGGAAAGTGGGCACTTGAAAAATATAAGAAAGTTTATAGAGTAGCCAAAGGAAAAGATATGCTTCGGAGCAGTCCCATATTTTCTTCTGCTAATAGAACCTCTCCACCTGAAGATTCTAAGACCCAGATTTGTGCATCTCCTCATTCAGCCCTTCTCAGGCTATCCTAGGTGATTCCACCCTTCCTTTTAACTTCTTGGACTCTGTCCTGCCCTTTGGATTGGATTCTCCTTGTAAAGCTGAGAATTATTTTGGTTGTCAGAGTCAGAGCCTGATACCACCCACACACACCTGTGTAGCCTTACTAACAGCTAAATTGCTGAGGATCGTCTCAAATTGCCATCCTCCTGCCTCACCCTCCTGAGTTGCTGGGATTACAGGCATGCACCGCCACCCTCAGATAAAACCCCATGAATTATAATGGCTTTAGAACTGGGTTTCCATAGGCCATATGTTTCAGGGAATATTCCTTTTTTTCCTCCTCCACTTCTTGTTTGTTTGTTTGTTACTGGGGATTGAATCTAGGAGCACTTTCCCACCCAGTTGCATCCCCAGTCCTTTCTATTTTTTTTAATTTTGAGACAAGGTCTCACTAAGTTGCTGGGGGTCTTGCTAAATTGGTGAGGCTGGCCTTAAATTTGTGATTCTCCTGCCTCAGCCTCCTGAGTTGCTGAGATTCCAGGCAAGCACGAAAGTGCCTGGCTGATTTTCTCATTTAAAGTGATTTTAAAAAGATGGAAGATTTCTTGATCTCTGAGATTGTTCCTGTAGCCCTTCCCGCAGGTAACAAAAACTGTTTTTTGTTTTTTTTCAAAACCAAATTTGAATTTCCAAAAAACTTTTGATATATTCCATAATTATTTACATCACCAAGGAAACAGAAGAATTTACAAGAAGCCAAACTGCTCTATTCTCTTCCTCAAATGTCAGTGGTATATTGGCAAAGATTCTTAGAGGAGTGAGAACAGAAAGCAGCAACACTAAAAAGCCAAAAAGCTCCTCATATAGAGACATCAATCAAAAAAATGCCACAACATGGATTTTATTTCAAAGGAAGAAAAACTGGATTCAGGATAGTTTGCAGGCAAATTTGCATCAATGGCATTACTTCCTCCAGCAATATATATTAGTATTTCCCAACATCAAAACATGGTCAAGAATATCCAACTTCTTAATAATTTTCTTGATGTATCTCAGTTTACATGCATATATAGAGCTGGACTGATGAGATTTAATGACTAAAAAGGATAAATCCTGGCACAAACATTACTCAAGGGGCAGCCTGAATGTTCAACCAAACAGCCAATTGGGAAACAAAGTTAGATACCAAGATGCAGGGATCCATTGTTCCTGAGATGCGAACGAGGAGCAAACAGCACAGAATGGAATCAGTTTAAGAATGTGTCATGTGAATCCGCCTCCAGACAACTCTGGGAACTGTTCCTGAAATGGGAGGAGGCTGTCATCACCTCTCCTCAGTAGCACCATGTGCCACAGAAATCATTTTCATTTTGGAAGTGCATTTTGATATACTGTCTCCTTTCCCTCACTCCCCCTCCCCACTCTGGGAGACTAATACATCCTCACTCACCTAAGTAATTTGCTACCAGAGAAAGGAAGTAGGGCCCCTTTTACAAACCCCTGGTGGAGCAAGGTAGTTCTGGGCATTTCTCAAGCGGGCATGCCCTCTGACTCCTCCTGGTGGATGTGGAGGGTAGACCCATTCCTCACAGAGATGTGCAAGAGCTCATTGGGACCCCTCCATAGGTCAGTTCAGGACTGATGGAAAGGCTTCGAACTGCTTCTTCCTTCCTTCTCTGCAGATAGATTTAAGAGGAGTGATGACTGGCAACTTCTCGTCCTTTTCTGGAAAGAGAAGCCTACATATTTTCTCACTGCACCATGTGAAGGTTCAGGAAAGCTCAAGAGTACCTGACACTAAAGCAGACAGTTTAAACTGTCAAAGTCATTACATTAATTGCTTCACACTGTGACCCAGCCCCAGGCCTTGGGTTTCCTCAATACCAACAGGCAGTCTCCTTGGTGATGAAAACGATTATGAAATATATCAGCAGGCCTCCCACTTCACAGAAATAGGTGATAACTGTTTCTAGTCACAGGTAAATGTCCTATAATCAGAGATGCAAGTAAATCCCACATTGAAAACTTTAGTCTTGTCATTTGAACTTCTACTATCTGTATGTCTTTTTTTTTCCCCTAGTACTAGGGATTAAACTCAGGGGAGCTTTACCACTATGATACATCCCATCACTTTTTTTTATTATAATTTATTTTATTTTGAAACAGGGTCTTGCTAAATTGCTGAGGGACTCCCTGAGTTGTTGAGGCTAACTTAAGCTTGCAGTCCTCCTACCTCAGCCTCCTGAGCCACTGGGATTACAGGCATGTGCACCATGCCCATCTTCTGTATGCTTTTTCAAGAAGGTTCTATATAATACTGATGCCCCATTAAGCATCTGTTTCTCCTAGCATCTGTTTCTAAAAGTCTGTCTTATTCTCCTGGACCAGGTTAAACCAATACCCTCCACACACTCACTTCTTGAGTTTTTATATAATTTCCTCTTAGATACTGTTTAGCTATATAGATTTGGATCCTTAACTTTCTACCAGAAATCTCTTCTTTTTTTTTTAGTTGTCTTTACTGTTCCCCTCTTCTTAAAATGATCTTACAATAGTCACTCAGAAGGCTCTCCTTGCTGCTCCATTATTTATTTCCAAAATTCATTCTTCATACACATAAACACACACACTCTCACACACACACACACACACGCACGCGGAGAGGGAGAGAGTGGTGGGGGTGGGGAGAGAAGGTACATGGGGTCTAAATAAATATTCTTGGTCCAAGTAGACTCATTCTCTATGTGTGTACAGAACATGAATCCATAGCCTTTGGAGAGTTTGATGCCAGGTCACCTGCTTACCTGAATGAAAGGGAGAATAAGGCTGTAAATTGTGAATACATTAGGTAGATCACTGTCTATAAAGCAGAAAATGAGACCCACTCAGAGGAGAAACTTTATGACAACCCCAATGATATAAAAGTTGTCATCTAAGTTCTCATTAATACTTTCTACTGGCTTAGGAGATAGGAAAATTCTGAAAACATAATAATAGCACCCTTTTTGGTGATCATACTTACTAAGAAATGGAAAGCTCGTGTGTTGTGGAAAGCAGCCTAGATTATAGCCATCATAATGAATACTTCTATATTATATTTTGCATTATATGAAGCTCTTTTATAAATAAAAGCTGATTTGATATTTGCTGTGTTGTAGTGAAAAATCTGGAGAAGTGTTCTTATCCCCATTACAGATATGCAGAAAAAGATTCAGAAAAGTTTACTGTTATATCCAGAATCAACCAGGCTAAAAGAAGAGTATGAAACAAGGGAAATCCCAATGAAGAAAATGATCCAATGAACACCATCAGAGAAGATAATGGCATCTTAACCACTTTGATGTGTGGGATCCTCTGCTATATTGGGGGAAAAGGGGAGCAAAAACCATTTAGTTCTACTAATCTCCCAACCCTGACTATGGACCATGTTGCAGAGGCAAAGGAAACCTGGGAAGGTGGCCCTCAGGTCTTCCCAGGAATGGAGACCAGGGAAACACTAGGCCTGATCATTAATTAAAACTGCAAGCTTCCTACCTTACTTTCTTATGCATATTTGATGTATCAGTATAAAATGTTAACCAGGAACTCGGGTTAATATTATCAGGAGCAGAATCCTGCCTTTCTGTCTTCCCTCCTACCCTCACACTCCCAATTTTTCTGCTTCTCCGGCTACTGCTGCTGCTGCTGCTATTTGCCTTTTTCTCCTCCCTCAGCATCACTCATTTCCTCTCCCTTTTTTGCATGAGTCTTTCTCTCCCCACTCCTCCTCACTGTTTTCCTCCCATGCTCCTGAAAGAACCAAACAGCTCCATTTAAGGACTCTGTGAAACACAATGGAACAGACTGTGGTTGGCTGACCCCACAAGTGGAAGACATCACAGGAAACCACATTGATATCCTAGGGCCTGTCAACCTGGACTGGTCTGGAGTTTCCCTGCTGTCCTATTGGCAACAACTCCAGGGAGTCCAGATGGTCCTAGAAAAATCTCAAGGATACAAAGGCAAAACTGATTTTAAGCCCCTGGAAATGTTGAATTGCTGTTTATGGATTCTGGGATATGGCTGAATGTAGGACCATCTTAATAGCTAGCATATGACCTTAGGTCCAGAGTAGCCTTACACAAGAGTCGTTAAGACACTGAGCATAGTCTCAAGATAAGTCTGGTGAAGACATCAGTGCCAGGACTTGAAGAGTAGGAGAGACAGAGGCCATTCCTTGGAGGTGGAAAGAGGACAGCCCAGAAGCTTCTTGCCCAAAAGGAGGGATGAGGTTCACAGGAAAGTCTCCTACTCCACAGGAACTTGGGAAGGGACAGCACTGAGCTGAGCACACCATCTGCCATTCCAACTCCTGTATGGTACCAAAATGTCCTGAATCTAGTACATGCATACATCTCCTCTTTGTGGAAAAAGATGCCCCTTCTGGTGTTGGGAGCTGATTATCAACTGGTTTAACATTTTTTAAAAAATATTTTAAAAGGTAACGTGTGCCTTTACGGAGTCCATTTTTCCTCCCTCAGCCTAGCCTGAGTAGCCGTTTGCAGCTAAGAAAAGGGGCTGCAGCAGTAAGTGGGCAGCATCAGGGGCCATGAGCTAGACTAGAGTTATGTGCGTTACCAGACTTTGGGTTGGAGCAGAGGAAATGCCAAGCTGCTAAGAGGAAGAGAATGTAAAAGACAAAGAGGGAGAACAGTTTTCTTACTCAACTTATAAGAGTAGAAGCATATGGGATCCCTAAAGCAAGCCATATGGTCAGGACATGGGCAAAACGACAACCATCCTGACAGCAGGACCTTCTAGAGAAAATAAGATGGATGCTGGATTAGAATAATTCAGTAGGCAAATCTGATTTCTTATCTAAGAACTTACTTTGAGAATTTGGCTGAAGAACATGATGGAAGCAGAACAATCTCAGGGTCACAGAGCTAAAAAGAACCTAAAACCAGGCTAGATGGTGCACAACTATAATCCCAGTTGTTGGGTGTGTTGGAAACTCTCCCTTCTCAGAGAACATCATGGAATCCCTTACCCCTCCCCCTCCTCTCCAAAGGGCACCAAGCCAAGAGCGCCAAATTCAAAAGTTTCCTCAACCAATCCTCACAGGACACAGTGTCCGCTCACTGTTCCTGAGTCACCCTGCCAATCAGAACCCGCCACATCCCCTATGCAGCCCTTCTTAAGCCAAAGCTTGTAAGCACATGCTCTCTCTCTGCCCTCCTCTTCTTCTTCTCTCTTCCCTCTTCCTCTTCTTTCTCTTTCTCTCTGCTCTCTCTTTCTGCCCTCCTCTTCTTTCTCTGCTTTCTGCCTCTCCTTCAGGCAGCCCCCCCAATAAAATCTCTTGGTTGAATCTCTTGCCTTTCACCAGTAACTAAGGAAGCTGAGGTATGAGGAGTGCAAGTTCAAGTCCAGCCTGGGCAACAGGCAAGACTCTTTCTCAAAAAACAAAAACAGGGGGCTGGAATTGTATGGCTCAGTGGTAGAACACTTGCCTGGCATGTGTGAGGCACTGGATTGGATTCTCCACATTGAATACAAATAAATGAATAAAATAAAGGTCCATCAACATCTAAAAAATATTTAAAAAGAAGAAGTTGTTCAAGGCTAACTTCATCAATTTAGTGAGACCCTAAGCAATTTATTGAGAACTTGTCTCAAAATAAAAAATAAAAAGGGCTCGGATGTAACTTGGAGATAAAATGCCCCTGGGTTCAATCCTCAGTTAAAAAAAAAAAAATCCAGACACAGTGCTCATGACTGTAATCACCAGCGATTTGGGAGGCTGAGGCTGTGGCAGG
Source organism: Ictidomys tridecemlineatus (assembly GCF_052094955.1). Lineage (NCBI taxonomy): Eukaryota > Metazoa > Chordata > Mammalia > Rodentia > Sciuridae > Ictidomys > Ictidomys tridecemlineatus. The sequence goes on from NC_135481.1 coordinate 38,538,683, forward strand.
AGGAATGCAAGTTTAAGGCCAACCTCAGCAACTTAGTGAGATCCTTTCTCAAAATAAAAAATAAAAAGGGTTGAGAATGTGATTCAATGGTTAAGCACCCCTTTGTTCAATCCCTAATATCAAAAGAAGAAGAAGGAGGAGGAGGAGCAGTATCCCTAAACCAAAGGAATCTACTTCATAAAGACTTGAATGAGACATAATATAGCATACAAAATCCTGTGTACCCAAGCAAGAGAAGGGAATAAAATTTAAAACAGAAAACAAACAGACAAACAAATATAAGGGACTGGGGATGTAGCTCATAGTAGATCATTTGCCTGCCATATGCAAAGCCCTGGGTTCAATCCCCAGTATGGAAAAAGCAAAAGAGGGAGAAGGAAGAGGAGGAGGAGGAGGAGGAGGAGGAGGCCGGGAAGGAGAAGGAGTAAAAGGTAGTAGGCCTGTCTGGGATTCATTAATTCACTTAGTCAGTAAGAATGCATTGACTAAAGATTGTGTTAGTTCCCTGCTGTAACAAATCATCACAAATCTAGTGGCTTAAAACCAACATTTTTGGGCTGTGTGTATTGCTAATTGGTAGAGCCCTTGCTCAGCATGTGGGATTCCCTGAGTTTAATCCCCAGCACCTCAAAAAAGAAGAGGGAAAAAAAAAATCTTCAATTTTGACGGCCAGATGTCCAAAATGGGTCTCACTGAGCTAAAACCAATGTGTTCCAAGGACTGTTCCAGAGAGGTGCTAGGGAAGACATGATTCCTTGCTTTTTCCAGGGTCAAAAGACAAAATTATAGGACTAGGGATATAGCTCAGTTGGTAGAGTGCTTGCCTCACAGGTACAAAGCCCAGGGTTCAATCCCTGGCACCCCCCCCCAAAAAAAAAAAAAACCTAAATGATAATAAATTTAAAGATCTTAATTGGCTCTACTTTTGATTCCAGAATCAGACAACACTTTATTATATTCTGATGAGCTCAGCAGAAAATAAGTATTCTGATGAGCTCAGCAGAAAAGACAGAAAGAGCTGAAGAAAACAAAAACAACAAAAAAGTCAACTAATCATCTCATGTTTACTTTCCTTGCAAGGCTGGATTAGGGAAACAAAACAATGGAAAAATAATTAATTGGTTAACATCAGGTTACCTTTTTCCATTAAAGATTAAAGCAGAGGGAATATCATTATTATGCTGATTAAAACTAGACAGTCTGAGCCTGGCTTGATGGGGTCCCCTCTAATTCCAACAATTCAGGAGGCTGAGGCAAGGGGATCACAAATTCAAGGCCAGCCTCAGCAATTTAACAAGCCCTAAGCAACTGTGGATATAGCTCAGTAACAAAGTACCCCTGAGTTCAATCCCAGTACCAAAACAAAAAACAATCTCGACACCAAAAAAAAAAAAAAAAAAAAAAAAGAAGAAGAAGAAGAAGAACTAGGAAGTCTGGGATGCCCTTCAATAGATGAATGGATAAAAAAAATGTGGCATCTATACACAATGGAGTACTATGCAGCAATAAAAAATGACAAAATCATAGAATTTGCAGGGAAATGGATGGCACTAGAGCAGATTATGCTTAGTGAAGCTAGTCAATCCCTAAAAAACAAATACCAAATGTCTTCTTTGATATAATGAGAGCAACTATGAACAGAGCAAGGAGGAGGAGCAGGAAGAAAAGACTAACATTAAACAGAGTCATGAGATGGGAGGGAAAGGAAGAGTAAAGGGAAATTGCATGGAAATGAAGGGAGACCCTCATTGCTATACAAATTACACATAAGAGGTTGTGAGGGGAATGGGAAAATAAACAAGGAGAGTAATGAATTACAGTAGATGGGGTAGAGAGAGAAGATGGGAGGGGAGGGGAGGGGGGATAGTAGGGGATAGGAAAGGTAGCAGAATACAACAATTACTAATTGGGCATTATGTAAAATTGTGGATGTGTAACTGACGTGATTCTGCAATCTGCATTTGGGGTAAAATTGGGAGTTCATAACCCACTTCAATCTAATGTATGAAATATGATATGTCAAGAGCTTTGTAATGTTGTGAACAACCAATAAAAAAAATAAAAAATTAATTAAAAAAAAAGTCTGGGAATTTTATTGTGATCTCTCTCTTCTGATTAGTCAAAAGGTCAGATAAGGAACTTAGTTTAGGTTTGATAATGGGAAATGTTTTGTATGAGAGTAACTTCATTTTGATTTGTTTTTTTATTATTAGGCTTAGTGTAAAAGACCAAACCAATGGACTCTCTGATATCAGTTTCAAGAGGCTGTCCATATTCCTTGGCTTATGGCCCCTTCCATCTCCAAAGTCACATTCAACAATTTCAGGGTGTAATTCTGATACCATCTCTCTAGCTTGCCCTCTTTTGTCTCCCTCTTCCACTCACAAGGACTCTTTTGATTACATTGAACCCAACACCTAATCCAGAATAATCTATCCATATCCAAGACACCCGATTGGTACACTTAATTCCATCTGTAACCTTAGTTCGTGTTTGCCATGCACCTAACAAATTCACAGTTTCCCAGATCAGGAAGTAGACAGCTTTTTTATTTGTTTTTTGCAGTGCAAGGGATCTAACCCAGACCTTGTGCATGCTAGGCAAATGCTCTATCATTGAGCAGCCTCCCCAGTCCAGGAGGTAAACCTCTTTGAGGGTCTATTATTTCATCTACTACAAAGGCTGTCATAATCAGGGTAATACTCTAAGAACTGCTCTAGAAAGCAGAAGTAGGACAGTGGGTGGCAGTCAAACTTGCTTAGTTTATTATATTATATTATATGTAAATTATTCTTCAGCAAAACTTTTAAAAGTTAATAGCTTGAAGATAGTAGTGAATGCCTGTAATTCAAGCAGCTCTAGCAGCTAAGGAAGAAGAATGGGGGTTCAATGCCAGCCTCAGCAACTTAGCCAGGCCCTTGAGATCCCCTGCTTCAGTGTCTTCAGTCTGTAGAATAAAATAAATAAAAATATAAAAAGGGCTGGGGATGTGGCTTAGTGGTTAAGCACCTCTGGGTATAATCCCCAGTACCAAAGAAAGGAAAAAAAAGTTAATAGCTGAACATTCAAGGACCTCCATAATACATGACTAGCTAGTATGTATTCTAGCAGTTACCCTCACAACAACCCTATAAGGTAGAATATACTTTATTCCCTTTCTATGGATGAAACTGAGCCTCAGAGAGCCTGGCTCCCACCTGAGGCAGAGACAGGATTGGAATTAGATCTGAGTAATTTCCACAACCTGCACACTACCCTCCAGCCACATCTCCCTCAGAGTACCCCCTCCACCCTCCATCAAGGCAGCTGTGCTCCAATTCCAAAGCTGCTGTCCCAAAACCAACATATGCGTTCTCACTGCAATGTCTACATAGGATTAGGTTCAAGTCCCTGCTTTCGAGAAGCCTTCCCTAGCTACCTCACCTGGAAGTCCTTGCTGCTTCGTATAAGCTCCCACAGATGTTTACTAACTGCTTCTAATAAAGCAGTTTTTAGTCTAATTTATAATGGTATACGAAGGGTCGCCTTCTTTCACCAGATTCTAATCTCTTCCAAAGAATCTTGTTTATTCATACATTGTTTATTTTCATTTTTCACAGTGCCTTGTCAGTTCATTGTGCATTGTGTATTCAAAAACATTCTTTGAGATAGTTTGAGTGGAGATGGCTCTGTGAGTTCATTCTTTAGACACTCCCCCAGATCTAATTGCATAGCAAGCATAGATAAAACAAAAAGAAAACACCAAAATGACAGTGCTGAACTCACAAATAAGATTATCATCTATATGGCCTTGAACTAAATAGAAACACAAAGTCAGAAGTAGTCCTGAAGCCTCAAAGCTGCAAGGATTCTAATAGAGAGGTAAAGGAGATGACCAGGCTCTCAGGGGACAAAAAGTACTTCATGGTGAGTAAGGTCTACAATCAGTGCTCAGGGCTTTGAGGTAGGATAGAAGAAATAAAGATTGGTAAAAAGGAGACAAACAGAAATAAATAGAGACTGTAACTTTAAATCTAAAAAACTCCATGAATGTCCTCACCTTCCCCCACAGGCCTGTTTTCCTTCCTGTCTAAATTCTTAAAAGGTCCAGTAAATCTTAGAGTACCTTAAGTCAAGTCAATAGTGTCCATATATCCTGTTTGCTTATGGAATGTATCTTCAAACTCATTAAAAGAAGTTTAGAGCTGAGTTTGGTGGTACACACCTGTAATCCCAGCAACTAGGGAGGCTGAGGCAGGAGGATCACAAGTCCAAGGCCAACCTCAACAACTCAGCAAGACCCTGTCTCAAAATAAAAATAAAAAGGGCTGAGAATGTAGCTCAGTGGTAAAGCACCCCTGGGTTCAATCCCCAGAACTGCACACACTTACACAAAATGATAGATACCCATGACACGATATAGTCCAAACCCTATGTATTAACTAGATAACATCAACTTGAAGATTTTGGCCATGGCCTTCTCTGTGCTCTACAATCAAAGGAATTGAACTCAGTAAGCTGTTGTCAGCCCATTATGCTTCTCATGTTACTATTTGCATGGTTTCCTTTAAAAGAAGCTGCCTGAGACCCCCAAAGTATATCTCTCACTCTAAAGTATTCACACTCCTCCTCCCTTTGAGTGCATATCCAGCTCTATTATTTGCTTTGCTGAATAAATCTCCTTATTTTCCTAAATAAGTTTCTACTTATGCCTCTTTTGATACTCTGACATTCCTTTCTGTGTTGTAAAGCAAGAACCTAGCAGGCCAGGCCTGGTGGTGTATACCTGTAGATCCCAGAGACTCTGGAGGCTGAAACAGGAGATTTCCAAGTTCAAAGCCAGCAAACTTAGCCAAGCCTTAAGCAACTCAGTGAGACCCTGTCCCAAAATATGAAATAAAAAAGATTCAGGAGGGCTGGGGATATAACTCAGTTGGTAGAGTGCTTGCCTCATATGCTCAAGGTCCTGGGTTCAATCCACAGCACCACCCAAAAAGAAAGATTCAGGATATGGCTCAGTAGTTAAATGCCCCTGGGTTCAATCCCCAGTATCAAACCAAACAACAAACAAACAAACAAAAAAAAAACCTACCAGGGATGAGGGGAAGTTCCCTACTTCCTTCTGGGGCCCTCCTTGCACCTGATCTAGTAACAGTTTGGGATAGAATTTCTCCAGTAGAAAATAGATGCTGACCGGGCTGGGGATGTGGCTCAAGCGGTAGCGCGCTCGCCTGGCATGCGTGCGTCCCGGGTGATGCTCAGCACCACATAAAACAAAGATGTTATGTCTGCCAATAACTAAAAAATAAATATTTAAAAAAAAGAAAATAGATGCTGACCAATGAAAGTTACTAACAGTGGCCCAAGCTGTAGCTTATTTGGGCTAAAAGGAAATTTTGTTTAGATTATAAATGATTTAGAATTGAATGATAAGGCTAGTATGTGGCTCAATTATAGAGTGTGTACTTAGCATGTACAAGGCCTTGGGTTCAATCCTCAGCATCACCAAAAAAGTTTGTAGGAGCAGGGTGCAGTGGCACATGCCTGTAATCCCAGCAGCTCAGAGGGCTGAGGCAAGAGGATTGCAAGTTCAAAGCTAGCCTCAGCAATTTAGTGAGGTCCTAAGTAACTTAGCAAGATCCAATCTCAAAATAAAATATAAAAAAAGGGCTGGGGAAGTGGCTCAGTGGTTCAATCCCTGGTACCAAATAAATAAATAAATAAATATGAAATAATGAATGTAGCACATGTCACAGTGGTGAAGGAAGTCCGCTATGGCAACAAAGTGCAACTGAGAGAGCCAACCCAAGACCCATAGAAATTTCCACAAGCTGGATGAACAAATTCAAGTAGGCAAAGATAAACCCTGTTAGCTCTCTGGCTTGATTCTAGAATTAGAATCTGCACATAGAATAGCAAAGGGAAGAATTTTGCCTTCTGACAAAACTAAAGCTAGAGACACCCCCAATTACCAACTCTCATGGGAAACACAGAAGGGACCCTACAGAGTATTGCTCACCAGGGAGTGTAACCAACACCCCAAAGGTGCAATAAGATCTCACAGTGAGAGGTGGACCAGGACCTAGAAACTTTTAGAACTACAAACTCCCTCCAAGCCAAAGCCCTGGAAGGTGAAGAAACTGCCCAAATAAAATCCCAGGGATAGAGACAAATAGGAGGGAGGTCTAAATGAAAGTGAGGGAGAGGACTAGAAGAGGCAATTCACAGAAAATATGAGGCAACATATTGTAAATCACCATGTGAGTACAACCAAAGAATCTAAAATAATATATTGAAAGGACATATGGCATACCTGGGGAAATTAAGAATGATCAATACAATAATTTTAGTTCATCATTATTGGACTTGAAAGAAAAAGAAATAATTATTTGCATCCAAGCCCAAAAAAAAACCCACTAAATCATTTATAAGATAAATAAATCATAATGCCAGACACACACAATAAAGAGCTTTCTGTTAGTTACCACTTTATACCAGAAAGCAATTGAGTAACATATTCAAGATGTTCAAAGAACAAAAAAAAAAAAAATATGAAGCAGGGATTTTGTATCCATTCAAGCTGATCTTCAAGTATAAAGGCTGTAAAGAAATTCTCAGGAACATTGTAAACTCAGATACTACTGTTCTCATGAGCCCCTTCTGACAAATCAACTGAAGAAAGAATTTCAGTTAACTAAAAAAGACCAAAGAGACATAGACATAAAGTCAAACAACTGGTCAGTTGCAGTGGTGCACACATACAATCCTGTCAATGCAGTAGGCTGAGACAGGAGGATTGCAAATTCAAGGCCAATCCAGGTAATTTAGAGAAACCTTGTCTCAAAAAATTAAACAAACAAACACATAAGAGGGGACTGGGACTATAACTCAGTGGTAGAGCATCCCTGGATTCAATCCCCAGTACTACAGGGGTGGGGGTGGGGTTGCTACCATAACAATAAACTAAAATGTGAAGTTTGGATAGTTCGTGGCAAAGAACTAGATATTGTAGCCGGGTGTGGTGGCACAAACCTGTAATCCCAGTAGTATGGGAGGCTGAGGCAGAAGGATTGCAAGTTGGAGTCTCAGCAATTTAGTGAGGCCCTAAGCAATTCAGCAAGACTCTGTCTCAAAATAAAAAATAAAGAGTGCTGGGGAATATGGCTCATTGGTTAAGCGTCTTTGTAGGTTACATATTTGGTGGTACACCATAATTTTTGGAAAAAGTTTTTCCTGTAAAAATTTGGAAAACAGGCCTACAGAGCTCTTAACTCAAGGAAAAATGACTGAAAACAGATGTAAATGTTCCTCAGTCCTGCTTCTAGACCTGACAAATCGGTGCCCTGCCTAAGGTCTTGCGTCTCGTCTCGGGAGCTTCAGGCTTTAGATTTGTTTTTCTCCAGTGGCAGAGAATGACTAGGATAAGAAATGCAAACAGATGGGGAACTCAGGGCTGGAACCATTAGCAACAGAAATGCCTACTTCAGTTTTCTAAAATTCTCTTCTGACACCTGGAATGACTAGGGCCAGCAGCACCATCAGGCAGAGTACCTGAGCCCAGAAGGAACCTGTGGGTCCTTGTAACCCTTGCTCTCTTTCAGGACTCTCTCCAACTCTCTAAACCTACCTACACCCAGGATATAGTTGGGTTTGTTGTTTGCTTGTTCCTTTTTTGTTTTATGGCATTGGCATCCAACCAGGGCTTCATAAAGGCTAGGCAAGGACTCTGACACTAAGCTGCACCCCTGCCCCTCTTTATTTTGAGACAGGGTCTTACTGATTTGCCCAGGCTGGCCTTAACCTCCTGTCTCAGACTCCCAACACATTCTATGGTGCTTTGTTTCTTAGTTTTAGAAATGTCCTTCGACTCTTCATTTGTGTTTTGCCCAGTAAACATGCCTGTCTCTTTGAAACTTTTAAAAGAACATATAGGAGAATATATGATCTTAGGATAGAAAATAACTTCTTAAATAAGACATTAAAAGCTGTAATATGGGGCTGGGGATGTGGCTCAAGAGGTAGCGCCTGGCATGTGTGCGGCCCGGGTTCGATCCTCAGCACCACATACAAACAAAGATGTGTCCGCCGAAAACTAAAAAATAAATACTAAAAAAAAAAAGCTATAATATAACATGTTGATACATTTGACTACATTAAAATTGAAAACTTCTGGGGCTAGGGTTTTGGCTCAGCAGTAGAGCGCTTGCCTAGCACATGTGAGGTCCTGGGTTCAATCCTCAGCACCACATAAAAATAAATAAAATAAAGGTATTATGTCCAACTACAACTAAAGAATAAATATTAAAAATAAAATAAAATTGAAAACTTCTGTACAAAAAAGACAACATGAAGAAGAAAAGTCACAACCAGAAGATTATCTCATATGTAAGTGACATATAATTGGCTCATAATATGTAAAGAATTTCTATAGTCAGTAAGTAAAATAAAAATGGGCAAAGGCTTTAGACAAAGAAAAACCCAGTGTCCCATAAACATTTGAAAAAATGCTCAAACTCACTAGTAATTAAGGATATCATTTTACATCTATCAGATTGTTAAAAATTAGAACATCTGACAATATGAAATACTTTTGAAAATGTGGAGCAACAAGAACTCTCAGTCACTGCTGGGGAAAATGTCATTTGTATAGCCACTTTGAGAGCTTGGCAATATCTAGCAAGTGGAGCTGTACAGTCCTAAGGTCTGGCTTGAGCATTTCTCTCCATGTGTATAAGCAAAATGTTCAAGCTGGGTACAGTGGTGATACCTGTAGTTCCAGCTACCTGGGAGGCTGAGGCAGAAGGATCACTTGAATTCAGAAGTTCAAGATCAACTGCTTTTTTATTTTTATTTTTTACTTTGAGATACAGATAGGATGTTATTAAATTGCCCAGGCTGGCATTGAATTTGTGATCCTCCTATCTCAGTCTCTTGAATAGCTAGAAATACAGGTATGCACCACCATGCCTAGCATAGTGGGCAAATCCTAAAAATACAGCATATGTATGGCTGGGCATGGTGGCACATGCCTGTAATCCCAATGACTCTGGAGGATGAGGCAGGAGGATAGCAAATTCAGGGCCAACCTCATCAATTTAGCCAGACCTTGTCTTAACATAAAAAGGACTTCAAAATGTTAGCTCAGTGGTAGAGTGCCCCTGAGTTCAATCCCCAGTAAGGGGTGTGTGTGTGTGTGACTACACTGTGAGTATAGCTCAGTAATAGAGCCCTTGCCTAACAATCCCTGGTTTGATTCCCCAGCTTGGGAGCAGGAAAGAATGACTCCATCCAAAATCGTTGTGAAGAGGATTATATGTATTAATATTTCAGAAGTTCTTAGAAAAACACATTAGCAGTAACAAATGATTCTCTTTCTCATTGTAAATCTCAGGAGTTGGATCCAAGTTCTTCAAGGTCATCAATAGGAAAGTATTTCTTAACAATGAAAATTAAGATGTTTTGAGGATGGCATTTATTACTTTCAATCACTTTGCCTTTGTGGTTAACTCTCTACATAATTTCCATTTTTAATAAATGACTACTACTACTGACCTTTTTAAAAAATTTGAGCCAACTATAGTGGTACCTGCCTGTAATCCCAGCTACCAGGGAGACTGAGCCAGTAGGATGGAAAAGTAGATGCCAGCCTCAGCAATTTATCGAGACTCTTAAAATAAAATCACTTAAAAATAAATAAATAATCATGTATGACTAAAAAAATTAAAACTAAATCATACGGTTTAAAAAACCATACATTGCTTCTGGGGATATGGCTCAGTTGGTAGAGTGCTTGCCTAGCATGCACAAGTCCCTGGGTTCAATTCCCAGCACCACCACCACAAAAACAAACAAACAAACAAAACAAAACAAAAAAAAACACATACATTTACATTAAAATAAATAATTAATTAAATAAATAAGGCTGGGGGTGACCTCCAGACACAATCTCCAGTACCAAGACAGAAAAGAAAAGAAAAACACTGAGGAAAAAAATTGTCAATTGGATTATCTAACATTCTATGGTGTTTTTTTTTTCTTTTCAAATATTTATTTAGTTGTAGATGAACACACAGTATCTTTATTTATCTTTATGTGGTGCTGAGGATGGAACCCAGTGCTTCACACATGTGAGGCAAACGCTTGACCACTGAGCTACAGCCCAGCCCAGTGCTTTGCTTTTTTGCTTTAGGAATGCCCTTGGACACTTCCATTTCGCCCAGGAACCATTTGCTGGCCACACAGTGATGTGGCATGGCTAGGACGTCTACTCCGGCCACAGGACTTCAGCTCACCTAGCTCTCTCCTCCCTCACCTTCCCAGGCACCTACTGCCGGTAAAGCCCCTATAGCTTTCGTGACAGGTGCAGGCAAGGCTTCGCTCCTACCAAGAGCGTGAGCCCCCGCGGGCGTAATCACTGGAGCTCATTTAGATTCTTCTCGGCCGAGTCAATACTTGTGGAATTAATTTAACCACCAGAGGAGGCAAACTCGAAGCCTTAACAAAAGGAGCCTAAGCGTTCGATGGCGATGGAATGTTCTCCGGCAGCGTGGGGAGGACCGACCCTGGTGACCTGGAAGCGCCAGCTCGCGCTCTGTGCGTGTTTTCGCAAACCACCGCGCGGGGACACGCTCCCTCCGGCCGCCCCAGCCCTGCCCGCGGGCCAGCGGCCCCGCTGTCTCCCGCCTGCGAGGCATGGATCGGCCGCAGCTGGGGCCCTCCAAGCCGCGGACAAAGAGGCTCATGTTCCGCCAGCCCGGCCGAGCCTTTCCCTGCCAAGGCCCGGCGGAGCGAAGTCACATGTGACCTCGCGTGTGACCCACCTCCCGAGTGCGCCAGGAAAACCAGAGGCCCGTCCTGCCCCAGGCCCAGCCTGCCGCCAGCGCCTCCCCAACGGGAGCCGGTGGGTCCCCCAGGGCCACCACACGGAGGGTTTTAGGGCGCGCTTGAGCTGATTTTAGGAACCGCCACCTGACGTGGGGCCTTTGGTTTTTTTTTTTTAAAAAAAAAAAAAAAAAAAGGAAAAGAGAATTTTCTAAGAGGAGGGTGTTACCCGGGATTAAACTCAGGGGCTTTCGACCACTGAGCCACATACCCAGCCCTTTTTTTTTTTTTGGTGGTGCTGGGAATTGAACTCAGGGCCTTGTGCATGCGAGATGTGTAGTGCCTCGCTTTTTGATGAGGCTGGCTAAATTGCCCAGTATGGCTTCTAATTTGAGATCCTTCTGTCTCAGCCTTCCTAGCGCAGGGATTACAGGAGTGCACCAGGGGACTTCCCGAGTGAGGTCTTAGAAAAGGACCCAATGCCTTTTCTCCTTTGCTCTGCCCCAATAATGAAGGTCAAGGCTATTGCTACTTCCTGGGAAGAGGGGAAGTCTCAGAGTGTTGTTGGCACCAGGAAGTGGGCAGTGTTAAAAAGAAACTGGGAAGGCTGGAGATACACTTCAGTTGGTAGGGTGCTTGCCTTGCATGCACAACACCCTGGGTTCAATCTCCCGCACCACAAGAAACTGGAAAGGGGTGGGATGTATATACCTCAGTGATAGAGCACTTGCCTAGCATTGGAAAACCATTTGCCTAGGTTCAATCCCCTGTATGGAAAAAGAAAGACAGAAAAGAAAGAAGATGGGAGGGGAAGAGAAAGGAAAAAGGAGAGCAGAATCAAGAGGACTTTGAGAACTTTTAGTTGTGGAGGAGTAAAGGAAAGTATATCCTGCCTGTTCCCTTTACTCAAAGCCTCTCAGCTCTCCTAACCCGGTGTGGTAGAAAGATGGAAGAACTAGGTGGAATGATAGATATCTGGTTTCTGATTACAGTTGTGACCCCTTCTTGTTTGGTGACACCTTGCACAAATCACTTTTCTATAAACCTGGGAGACTTGCATTTCTTCCCTAAATTGCAGGTATGTCAAATCTTGGGATGGTATACTTTAAACCTTGGGGCAGGCAAAGCATGGTGGCACACCATAATCCCAGTTACTTGGGAGGCTGAGGCAGGAGGATCTCAAATTAGAGGCCAGACTGGGCAATTTAGTAAGACTCTGTCTCAAAAAGAAGTGGACAGGGCTGGGGTTGTGGCGGTAGAGCACTTGCCTAGCATGTGTGAGGCACTAGATTCGATTCTCAGAACCACATAAGAAGATAAGTAAATATACAGAAGTGAAATGCGGTCTATTTTTGGTGAAATAAACCCAAAATACAAATGGAATTGAGACAAAGGGCTACATCGAGAAATATGTAGAAGCAGATTATTCCGGAGCTGTTCGGAAAATATACATTGTTCATGGAAAATATACATTGTTCAATAAATAGTGGTAAAGGCAGAAGTGGTTGCACAAGCTAGTAATTCCAGAGTCTCAGAAAGCTGAGGCAGGAGGATTGCAAGTTCAAGGCCAGCCTCAATGATTTAGTGAGATCTGTCTCAAAATAAAATGACAAACAGGACTGAAGCTATAGTTTAGTAGTAGAGCAACCTGGGTTTAATCCCTAGTATCACTAAATAAACAAATAGTGCTGGAACAATGGTAAACCATCTGGAAAATTTGACTCCATCTTTTTTTGTTGTTTTTTAAGACAGGGTTTGACTCCTGGGTTTGAGGGACTCTCCTGCCTCAGCCTTCCAAGTAGCTGGGACTATAGGTGCACATTGCCATGCCCGCTTTTTCTATATATATATATATATATTTTTTTTTTTTAAGAGGAGAGAGAGAGAGAGAGAGAGAGAGAGAGAATTTTTAATATTTATTTTTTAGTTCTCAGTGGACACAACATCTTTGTTGGTATGTGGTGCTGAGGATCAAACCCGGACTGCACGCATGCCAGGCGAGCGCACCACCGCTTGAGCCACATTCCCAGCCCCCCCACTTTTTCTTATTCCAAAATAAATTTTAGATGAATCAAAATTAAATAACAGGGGCTAGAGTTGTGGCTCAGTGGTAGAGTACTCACCTAACATGTGTGAGGCACTGGGTCTGATTCTTAGCACCACATATAAATAAATAAAGGTCCATCAACAACTAATAAAATATTTAGAAAAGAAAAGAACTTAAACTCATTGGCCAGGGAGGCCAAAATACTTGAGGAAAAGGGACTGAATAATTGACATTAATTTAATTACTGATAGGTGACTTCTGTCTAAGTAGTTTAGATTTTATTTTATTTATTTATTTATTTATTTAAAGAATAGCTTGATTTTATGCCATTTCTCTGGAGCATGTCTGTATTTTTTTACTTTTTAAAGAGAGAGTGAGAGAGAGAGAGAGAGAATTTTTTAATATTTATTTTTTAGTTCTCGGCGGACACAACATCTTTGTTTGTATGTGGTGCTGAGGATCGAACCTGGGCCGCACGCATGCCAGACGAGCGCGCTGCTACCGCTTGAGCCACATCCCCAGCCCAGTAGTTTAGATTTTATCTCACACACATATATCAGAACTCCTACTCCTACTCCTCCTTCTCCTTCTCCTCCTTCTTCTTCTTCATTTATTTATTTATTTATTTTGTACTAGGGGTTGAACCCAGAGGTGCTCTACCACTGAGCCATACCCCCAGTACCTTTTTTTTTTTTTTGCCACGAGGGATTGAACCTAGGGGTACTTGCCCACTGAGCCACATCTCTAGCCCTATTTTGTATTTTATTTAGAGACCGGATCTCACCAAGTTGTTTAGCACCTGGCCACTGCTGAGGCTGGCTTTGAACTTTCGGATCTCACCAAGTTGTTTAGCACCTGGCCACTGCTGAGGCTGGCTTTGAATTTTCGATCTCTCTTGCGTCAGCCTCCAGAGTTGCTGGGATTACAGGCATGTGCCACTGTGCCCAGCTCCCAGCCCTTTTTTGAAATAGGATCTGGTTTAGTTGCCTAGACTGACCTCAAATTTGGGGTTATGGGTATGCACCTGTGTATTTAAAAGGGTGCATATTATTGATCTACGTTCACCCAAAAGATGACTGATCATCATAGAGATTATAGGTGCTTTTTTGAGTGGTAAGAAGGAGGCATTACATAGGTTCTCATCTCTGGTTTTGTGGGTTTCACACCTAGATTTACCACTCATTAGTTTTGTAACCTTGGACAAGTTGTATATTCCATGTCTCTGTCCTGTCTCTTGGAGGATGATAATTATATTTCCATTTCTAAGAAAGCTGTATTAAATGAGACAATAAATGTGAAGCTTTAGGCACCATACCTTACATATGATAGATATCCTATTAATTGCAGGCAATGACTTTAAGGTCTCAATAATTCCCAAAGCTATCTCAGATAATCACCACCTGGTAGTTGAAGCTAATCACTGCATGAAAAATTCTGAAAGCTATTTGCCTGGAAGTTAATTCAGGTCTCATAATCTACGTGAGAACTAGAGTTAGGAGAACCAGCAACAGGTTTTTCAGGATGTTTGCTTTCAGAAAGACCCACCCCATTCCATTGCCCTCAGCCTGCAGTACTATCCATGTGCCCCTCGCCAGAGGCATGATTTCCAGGCCTCCTGCCATGAGCATGCTCTAAAACTAACATTTTCAGGTGGAAGTATTTGGAAGCAAAACCCCACTGCCCTTCTTTCTTTTTAAATTAATTTTTAAATTTATGACAGCAGAATGCATTACAATTCCTATTACACATATAGAGCACACTTTTTCATATCTCTGATTGTATACAAAGTATATTCACACCAATTCTTCATACAGGTACTTTGTATAACAATGTCCACCACATTCCACCATCATTTTTAACCCCCTGCCCCCTCCTTTCCCCTCCAACCCCCCTGCCCTATTCCACTATTCCTCCCATTCTCCCCCTCCCTACTCCACTATGAATCAGCCTTCTTATATCAGAGAAAACATTCCGCATTTGGTGTCCATACTTCTTTTTTTAAAAAAATATTTATTTTTTAGTTCTAGACACAGTATCTTTATTTATTTTTATGTGGTGCTGAGGATTGAATCCAGTGTCTCACACATGGTAGGCAAGCCCTCTACCTCTGAGCCACAACCCCAACCCCCCCTTATTTCTTTTAAATTTTTTTAAAAGCATTCTGCCACTGAGCTATGCCCCCAGCCTCCCCTATCCTTATTTCTAATTCTGAAGAGGCTTACTCTTCCTTCTTAAGAAACTTCCGGGGAAGTTTCCCTTGGCTCCAGGCAGAGTGAAAGGTGAAAGTTTCTATACCCAAGGACAGAAGAAAGTCTGTAGAGGCAGGAGGGCTGAGGACAGCCTCTTTATTCCAAAACAATGAACTTTGTCAAAATAATTTGCATTTTCAAAAGATCAGTGATGGTTATCACTGGGTGATGTAATTATAGGTAACTGGCATTTTTTAAGGATTTTCTGCATTTTCCTAATTGTCTACAGTGTTATCATCCTTAATATGGGTAAAATTCATTGGGGTCTTATCTAATTACAAAAGTATTTTGTGCTTAATGCAGAGAACTTGAAAAACATGAAAGAAAAAAAGTCCCCTTAATTACATACGAAGATAACAGCTGTTAACATTCTGGCATGTGTCTTTTCAAACTTTTCTCAATGCAGAGATGCCTTATTTTTGTGGTGTGGAAAAAAAAGTAAACATTTAAGAGACAAGGCCTTACTTCTTTAGTCTTTAATTTTATTTCTGCTTTTAAACAGCAACTAACAGTTTGGAAATGTCCCTAACAGCAAGGGCTGGCCCCATGCATTCCAGGAGACTCCCCCAGTCAGGGCTGGGGTCCAGGCTCCAGAAATTCCCCCTCATCCATACCAGCCATAAGGCCTATTTTCTCTCTGGGGACTTGGGACAGAAGAGGATGTCC
Source organism: Ictidomys tridecemlineatus (assembly GCF_052094955.1). Classification (NCBI taxonomy): domain Eukaryota; kingdom Metazoa; phylum Chordata; class Mammalia; order Rodentia; family Sciuridae; genus Ictidomys; species Ictidomys tridecemlineatus. The sequence goes on from NC_135481.1 coordinate 38,554,445, forward strand.
AGTGAGGGTAGGAGGATGGGACTAAGGGGTTGCTGTGGAAAAGGGCTGGGCTCAGACACAGCTGCCTTTGTTAGTGTTGGGATATCTGGGGACTTGGTAGCATGCTCAGACTGCAGGAGAGCTTGGAGAAGGGCTCCTGAACTCTTCCTACCTCCCTGTCCCTGGATTCTTGGGCCAGCCCTCTGTGCCTCTAGCCAGATCAGCACACTGCCTTAAGAAGATGGGCCCCTGGTGGCCTGTGGTACTCCAGCATGCCGTGGAGGGGTAGGCTCAATTCAAAGAAGCACCCTCCCCATACCTCTCCCAGTACAGGCAGAGTGGAGAATCAGTAAGGTGACAAGGATTCAGACTTGAGAATGTCCCACCATCTTTTGCCACTGGGCTTGGGACCCAACTGTATCAACCCCTTACCAACTCTGACCTAAAAAGGAATAATGGTACAAGAGCATCTCTCTGACTTGGAAAGGCAAAATCTGGCATTTAAACCCCAAGAATGGTGGGCACTGCTGAGCCCCCAGGCTGGAGGCAGCTCAATGCATGCACTAAAGCAGCAGGGGCAGATCAGCTGGGAGGGTAGGTGCCCACAGGGCTCGATCTATCCTCCCCACACTGCCATCCACACCCATGGTAACCATGGAAACATAACCACCACCACCCCTCCTGCCAGCTTCCTGGGTTCAGGCAACCAGGTCTGGCCCACCTCCTCCAAGCCAATGCCTGAACTAATGCCAGGCCGGCCATGGAGTGGTTGCAGGAAGAACTGGGATTGGGCGATTTGGTCAGTCCAGGTGCCAGCACAGCTTGGGAGGGCTACCACAGGAGCCTCCACACCTTGCTGCCTGGGGCTGGGGTCAGATAGGGCTTAGTCAGCAGCACAGTGGCTAGCAGAGCCAGCCAGATGGCCCCGGATGCCCTCTGCCTGTGGGCTAACAGCTACTGTGGGGCAGTAGCCCTTGCTGCAGCAGCAGCAGCCTCTGGGCCTCATTGAGGGGGCTCTCTGGCTGCTGGTCTGCCTGTACAGGCAGCTCGGCCAGTCCTCCAGGGCTGAGGATGTACCGATAGTCACTGGAGGTGGCACCCACTGCCCCCATGCCACTGATATCCCCAGCTCTGCTGCTGGGCTGATCCCTACAGGGCAGCTCCAGGCTGCCTTCCTCAGTAGGTTGCTCAGCTCTCTCAATGTTGATGTACAAGGGGTCCTGGCTGGCGGACAGGACAGATAGGTGGCCTAGGATGTTTTCCAGTTCCATTCGCAGACATGTGAAGCTTGGGCGCTGCTTTGGGTCAGCACTCCAGCACTGGTACATGAGATCATACCTGGGGTGGAGAGAAAGGTGAAGGGAGATAGTGGCCCTTCTTTCAAAAGCAGAGGTCCCTTAATCATATGGCACTGGGATTAAAAAAAAAATTATGTATATAGGGCTTACTATGTATCAGGCACTCTTCTAGTATTTTACACTTACTAAATTATTCAGTTCTCACAACATCTATGAAATAAAGCAATCCCTACCCTGCAAATGTGGATACTAAAGCACAGAGAGATTGAGAACCTTAACAAGGTCACACAGAAATGAAGCATATGGGTGGCTCCAAAAGTTCCTCCTAAGCTGCCTTGGGAGGCAGTACTAAGAATAATGTTTTTGTCTTTCAGAGAGAGTTGTTTTTTTTTTTTTTTTTTTGGTGCTGCTGGGGGTAGAACCCAGGGCCTCCTGCATGCTAAGCAAATGCTCTGCCATTGAGCTACATCCTCAGCCCTTTTTGTTTTATTTTATTTTGAGGCAGGGTCTCACAAAGTTGTTCAGGCAGGTCTTAAGAGTAGCTGGCCTTACAGGCACATGCCACCATGCCCAGCATCAGGGTTATTTTTATGGGGTGCATTTGAACACTCAAGTCCTCATTAGGCAACAATCACTCAGGTATTCTGAAATCTTCATTGTATGTGGATACCTTTGAGAATCTGAGAAAAGCTTCTTAGCCCCCTGTGCCTTGGCAGGAATATTTTTTGCATACTATTTCAGAAGTCTTACAGATTCCCTGAAGCCTAAGCAATGACTGAGGCAAGGGAAAATAACAACAGCAGCAAAAACCTTCATAAAACCTAATGGGAAGGGGCTGAGACCACAACCAGAGCAAATGTCTGACTTTCTTGTCTATGTTCAGGACAAAAGCTCCAAGCACTCCCTGCACCAGCCCTCCTGAGAGGGGATCCCAACAATGAGAAGAATCATGCCAGATCCCAGGCAGGCCGTGGGAATGGTCCAGGGCTAGGGGATACATGACCAAACCAGGACACATTCTCAAGGCTGTGCTAGGAGCCAACTGGCATTTGGCCACCAGGCTGCCTGGTGGAAGGCCAGTATCTGCCCACCCACTATTGACAATACCAGTTCTAGCCTGGGAGGAGCCAGGCTGCAGCTTCAGGGAGACCTGAACTTCCAGTGTCCACCGTGCCCCGAGCTCTACCATGTTCCTGCCCTCAGGTGCAGGCATGGCACTATAGCTTAGGCTTTGAGCACTTCAGATTCACTGCCCACTATTTAGGCTTAACCTTTCTGTCTATCCCTCTGGAGGTCTAACCCCACAGCAACAAAAGGATCACATTTTCCCTGGATCACTGGGGACTCCTTCCTGTGGTACTAGCAAAAGGTCCTTTGGGGCCCCAGAGACATTCTGGCTTGGATGGGATTGGGGAGTAAGACTAGAACAAACCAATTACAGTTGATATCATGGTTGAGGGCACATATTCGAAAACCACAGGGATCTAGGTTCAAAACCAGCTGATTCAGGGGTGGGGCTGTAGCTCAGTGGTGAAGCGCTTTGCCTAGCATGTGTGAGACACTGGGTTTGATCCTAAGCGCCACATAAAAATAAATAAAATAAAGGCATTCTGTCCATCTACAACTACAAAAAAACCAAACAAACAAACAAAAAAAAAAACCACACACATACACACAAAAAAACCAACTCAGTCATTTAATAGCTGTGCGACCTTGGCCATGTTACTTAACCTTTTTAATCCTATTTCCTCATCTACAAAATGGGGATAACAACAGTTTCTTCCTCATAGGGCTAGAGGAAGATTATCTGAAAGAATACCTAAGGTGATCGGCTAATGTTAATAACATGTCATCTTGTCAACAAGGTTGAATAACACTACAGTAGGCAGTACCACTATTCCACCCTGCTCTCAAGGACCTGGCTTGAAGCAAGGAAAGGAGACATGTTCCTTGTTCCCAGGATCTCAGGTCCCTCCACTTCCTTAAGGGGAGATGAAGACCAAGATAAAAACTCTTTGCCATGCAAAGAGTGAGGGAGCAGCCCAGTTTTTCCCTTGCTCTGTGTAGCTTCATTGGGGAGAGCTCAGCCCAGGAGGGCTTAGACTTGCTGGGGTCTCAAGAAGGAGGAAGGGAGCAGGTGTAGGGAAAAGGTGACAGGGGAAACTGCTCTGCTGCTCAACTCTGTGCCTCTGTCCTTTCTGTATTCCCCTTCCCAGGGTACTTACACGTCCTCCATACACTCGGGAGGCTGTTTCAGGCGGTTCCCGCCGATGAGGTAGTTGTAAATCTCAGCGTTTTCGATGCCAGCATATGGTGTCTGCCCACGAGTCATGATCTCCCACATGGTCACTCCAAAGGCCCACTGGGAGTTTAGGGAGGAAGTGTCACTGGGCTTCCGGAATCAGGCAGAGCAATAGCTCTGAGGCAAGCACATCTTGGGGGTCAGGAGCCTCAAAACTAGTCAGCCAAAGCCCAGAAAGCAGACCTGGCCAGACCCTTGATGGTTGTATAGTCTACCCCCACATGCTAGTTCACACCACACATATTACCACCAAGCCTCATTGTACCACCCTGCTCACCACATCACTGTGTACAGTATACAGGTTGTCAGCCAAGCTCTCCAGGGCCAGCCACTTGACAGGCAATTTGGAGGCACAGCCCTGACGATAGTAGTCCCCACTATAGATTTTTCGAGAAAGTCCAAAGTCAGCCACACACACTGTCATGTCCTCTGCCAACCTGTGAGGAATGTTGGAGGATAGGGTCAGCCTTCCTCAGTACTCACAGCCTTACTAAACCAGGATTTCTTTGCTTCCAGGCTATCCCCCATGCATAGCAGGTACTGTCCCAGGCAGGAGCAGTCAGCTGGCTCCTCCTGGCACTAGCTGCTATCTCCCAACCCGAGCCCTCCAGAATTCCTACATGCAATTTCGAGCAGCCAGGTCTCGGTGGATGAAGTTCCGGGAGCTCAGGTACTCCATGCCACAGGCAATGTCCACCATGAACCGGATCAGGGTCTGGAGGGGCAGGTTCTGGTAGGCAGAAGGGCAAGCTCAGGCTGGACCTGCCTACCCAGGTGGGGCAGGATGAATGGGATTCCCTGGTCAGAAAGCCTAAAGATTGTCCTCAGAATCACTGAAAGGAAGGAAAGGGGATGGAGGATCTGCCCAAGGCAAGAAAATTTTGACAACTGTGAGAAAGCCTGAAAGCCAAGAATACTGTAGCCTGGGGCTCCACAAGTCTCTTCTCCCAGAAAGGCCCTTTCCCAGCCTAAACTTCTCAGCAGGGCTTTGTAAGGGCAAAGGAAACTACCTTAAATGGAGTCAAACTCTGACCCTTTCTTCTCCCTAACAGCTCCAACAGCACTGCCTACCAAGCCCCTTCTCCCAGGGTCTTTGTCCTGTTCTTGGCTTTGTTTTCCTATCAGTTTCCTCCCAGCCACTCCCACCCCAGGCACTCACAAAAGGGTTCTCTCCAATCCGGGAGGCAAGCAGGAATGCATGCAGGTCCCCATGTTTCATGAAGGGCAGGATGACCATGGGAATGGGGAGACGGCCTTTAGCCCTGCTCCGGAGGCTCACCCCTAGAACAAGGGAGAGTCAAGAGCCGGGCACAGGTCAAAGGCAGCTCAGGTGTCTACATTAGTCCCCACTTATTAGGTCTCACCTCTAAACCTGGCTCTGCTACCTCTTTCCCCAGGGTTCCACTCTGGCATGGGAACTGCTCAGGAATGGCTCTGGCTATTCCTCCCTGATACCTGAAAAATCTTCCCTGTCCTCTCCTTCTCCACCCATAGGAACGGTCTTCATATCCAGACCTCTGGTACAGGGTCTGTAAACTATGTTCCTTACCTAGAGCAAGGTCAGATTTTAATCAGGACCTTCTTTGTTATTTTGTCTCTGGCTTACCAGGTAAAGCCAAACTTCTCTCTTTCCTATACAAGGAGCATATTTTAAGTCCTATTTTGTATCTTCTCCTCCCAAAATCTGCTTACCAACAAGCTTGGCCACATGAGGATGGTCAAACTCCTTCATGCAAGCTGCTTCCCTGAGGAACTCTTCAATGTCACTTGAGGCAATGATGTCAGCTGGGAGAAATTAATGGGGAATGGGGATGAGACGAAATAAAGGTGCCCCCAGCTCCAACTGAAGCCTAAGCCTCCTAGGTCTCATCCTTCAGATGTCCTGAGTTTCACAGCCCCCCCCCCCCAAACAGCCTGGCCATGAGCAGAAGAATCCTTGTGGAGTGGAGCTATCCAACAATTTTTCCACTTGGGAATGTCTTCCCTTTGGTTTGAATAGCCCAATAGTTCAACCAACCACAGTTGTAACCACCCAAGAGTGAACTCAGAGGACAGTCACTCCTGATAGCAGAGAGCAATGCTGGGCCATGAATCTTTGTGTGGGTTTATGCTTGTGAATTATTCACATGGTACAGACAGCATCCATTTAGTGCTGACTAGCTCATCTTAGAAAATCTCAGGCCAAAGCAGAACCTGTTCCAGGACCTGTCACCCCTTTTACCTTCCCTCATGAGGACCTCTCTCTAAACTATGATTCTCCACTCACCTTTTAGCATCTTTACAGCCACTTTTACAAAGGAGCCATCTTCCTGCTTCAGCTGGGCCTCTCGCACTGAACCAAATTCTCCTAGGAACCAAGTCAAATGAGAGGAAGTCTCCCTGGTGCCCTGCTCCCCAGGTGATCCTCCATAGGGACACAAAATAATCAGATTCTGGAACAATTGGAGGAGGCTCCCTCGCCTCTCGCCAAAGCAGAGGATGCTGGGAGTGGCTCCTTAGCCCTCCCTATCCCCAGCAACCATTCCTTCTAACAGCCCTAACTCAGGAGTCAATGAGAATATTTTGATTATAGGAGCTGACCCAAATCCATACCCTCTAAGTTAAAGGAGCAACCAAACTCATCCGAGAAGGCAAACTCCTACCAACCCTGCACAGACCACAGACCTTTGCCCAACATCCGGCCCAGGGTGAATTGCTGCTCTGGGATGAGCACATCTTCCAGTTTGTCCTTCAGTTCATCACTGATGCCCAGGCTGTCCACTGTGGGGGAGTGAGAAAGGGGTAGAATTCTGATTCCCAGTCCAAACTCAGCCTGCTTCTTCACCCCAGCCCTCTGGCCTCCCCTCCTCAGCAGAAGGAACTTAGCTCTCCCACAGTGGGGGTGAAGAGCCCCAGGAGGTTAAGTCTGTATATCTTTTTCACGTTCTACACTTGAGACAATACATTCAGGTCTATTGGGCAAACTAATGAGTTGGTAAAAGAATGCAGATTGGGGTACAAGACAGCCCATTTTTCCCTCCTATGATCCTCCACCACTCACGTGTGGCCTCAATGCGCTCAGGCCTTTCTCGATTGAAGGACCGGGCTGCCCGAAAATGAACAGCTGGCTCCCCTCGGGTCATGACACTGTCAAAGGCTTGCCTAAAGGAAAACCCAGGACTTGGGGTCAGCTCCAATGCTGACCACCTGCCTCTCCTGCACATTCACACTCCCTTACCCGAACCGTGTCTCTTTCCGCCTCTTTCGAAGGAGGATGAGGGCCAGAGCAGCGGCTGTCACCAGGGCTGTCAGCACACCCAGAACCACAGGCACCCAGGATGTGCGGCTGTGAGGGGGGCCCTCCTGGCCTGTTGGAGGGAGGGGTAGTGGCATAAGCTAGACTGACATCAATGAGTTCCTTTAGAACTTTCCCAGGACAGTCACCTGGCCCAGTCAAGAGGCTCCCTTAAGTCAGTAGGGCCCAGGTGAAAGAGGCTGCCAATGAAGATCCAAGAATTTCTACCTGGACTTTGACAGGCCCTGGCTTTTTTCACCTATAGTATGACCAAAGATTTCTATGCCAGTTCTGGGGCAAGGGGAGGAAAATTAAATATAAATACTAACCCTCATCTAAACTAATTGACTGAGTTTGGGGACTTACTGGGAGAACAGGAGCCACCAGCCTCCTCCCACCAGTCTAGATAGAAATCTCTAATCTCCTGCTTCTCCTCCCTCACCTGCATGGTCGTGAGAAGAGACCACCAATGGCTGACTCCAGGGCCCACAGCCAACTGCATTGGAGACGCACACACGCACGATCAGGTCCTTCTGGGGATCCCAGCCTGTCAGATTGGCCCTGGTCCCCTCCACAGTCAGCTCATCCTGTAGCGAGGAAAAGCCCTGCCCACACTGAAACTAAGAAGGCCTCCAGCTGGGGCGGTAGGACAGAAAAAGGAGGAACAGGGAGTCTAGGGTACTGTAAGAGTAGGGGCTGCGAGATAGCACCCTTCTGGGAGTCTCACATTCCTGCTCCAGGCTGCAGAGCAGAGTTCTCTCCAAAACAAAAACTAGGCTCAGGACAGGTGGGGGATGGGAGGCAAGTGGGCTGAGGATAAAGCCTTATCTGTACCATTCCCTAGTTGATGCAGGAATGTGCTTCCTGCTTTACATACAAAGTGGCCAGAGGATGCAATCCCAAAAGGAGACACAATCCAGCAAAGAGAAGAGTGTGGGGTGTGGGGAGGAGAAAGGCATTCCCTGAGGTGGTGGGAGGCCCAGGCCTGCAGGAGACAGCCATTCTGAAGCTCTTAAAGGCCTCAGGAACTGGAGAGAGCTGCAAAAGTGAAAGGTCTGTCTCTTACCTGGGTTCCATTGTCTTGAATCCAAAACAGTTTATAGGGGCCCAGGGGACCTTCCAAAGGGCCCTCAGGGATCACTTCTTCCCACTCCAGGATGAGGCCTGAATCTGTGCGGATGGCGTGGAGGTTCTGGGGAGCGCTAGATGGGGCTGTACCCAAAGAGAGAACATCGATAAAATCCCTAACCTTCTCACTATCATTATCTCATGTAGACCTTTGGAACCAGCCGCCAAGAACTAAACAGCTGAGAGCAGTAATTTGGGGAAGGGCTCGCCTCCTGGCTGACAGATCTCACCCACTGCTGGGGAAGAAGCAAAAGTCACTGGCAGTACAGGCAGCCCCTCAGCCCAGCAGTACCTCTTCATCACCATGGTTACTGCCTCACCCCCCCCCCCCAACCAGACCCCTACCACCACTGTCCTCTCTCAGCCAGCTCAGCTTCCTTCCAACTGCCAGAGAACTTCAAGCCAGTTCCTGGCTGTCTGTCTTTGTACTTGCTTTGGCCTCTCTGTGCAGTGATGTCCCCCCAGATATTTACATGGCTTCTTCCTTATCCTTCAGACCTCACTTAGATCTCTTTAAGGGGGTTTTCCTTGGCCACCATGAGCACTCTTCATCACTCCATTATCTGACCTTTTCCAGTTTGCTTTTCTGTTCCACCCACAAAGAACTAAATGCAAAGCTGTATACAGTGGTGTGCAGCAGCAGCAGCTCTCAGGAAATGTCAGCTGAATGAGGCCTGAACCTACATTTCAGGTAGCCCCTCCCAATCAATTCTATTCAGAACTTGAGCCAACCTTGCTCTGTAAGTCCCTTACCTAGACCCTTTGTCTGAAAGGGCACCCAGTCAGCGTAGGGAGAGGGCCCCAAGGCGTTGGTACAGCGCACCCTGAGGCTGTAGTTGGTGGCAGGCTCCAGATCCCGGAGGAGGCAGGTAAAGGGTGGTACAGGGACCACTACAGCTAGGACCTCCCAGTCCCCTGGGGCCTGTGTGACCTACAGAAAAGCAGAAAACTGGTTAGTGTGGGAAGAAAGTTCATAAGGTCAATAAGATAAGATAGAATGGGGCTGGGGTTGTGGCTGAGCAGTAGAGTGCTTGCCTTGCATGTGGGAGACTCTAAGTTCGCTCTAGGTTTGATCCTCAGTACCACATAAAAATAAATAAATGAAATAAAGGTATTGTGTCCAACTACAACTAAAAAATAAATATTAAAAAAGAGATAAGATGGCTAGGTAAGATAGGGGAACTGGAATGAATGCTTCCTCTAAGTTTACCAGCAAGCTCAAATAACCTGTCCACTCCCACCTGTCTCTACCCTGTATTGCAGAAGGCTCTGGAGCTCCATGGTGCTGCAGATACTCACATGCTCTTCCTAGCAAAGCCCTACTTATTGTTTGAGAGTGCAAATGTCACTTTCTTGGTGAAAACCTGTCTTAGTTACTCCAAAAAAAATCTTGTCCTTCTTTACTTGATCCTTATGTGTTCCAGAGCACTTGCCACTTATTGTCACAAGCCATCCCAAAGTCTCAGAGATTCTCAAGGGGAGAGAAACTGAGACCCTAGGGGTAACTTGAACCAGTCCTTCACTTTACATTTTGAGGGCTCAGGGCCAGAGAATAAATAGATCCATGTACTGTGTAACTAGATATTTAAATATTATCAATCAAGCTGGACGTGGTACACGTCTATAATCCCAGTGGCTTGGGAAGCTGAGGCAGAAGGATCATAATTTCAAGGTCAGCCTCAGCAAGCTAGCAAGATCCTAAGCAATTTAGTGAGACCCTATCTTAAAAAAAAAGGGGGGGGTGGGGGGATGGTAGAGATGTGGTTCAGTGGTTAAACTTCCTAAAATAAATCCCCAATAGCAAAGGAAAAAAATCTATAAATCAGAAAATACACTTTTATTTTCTGCAGTGCTAGAATTGAACCCAGGGCTTGCACATTATGCAAATACCCTAACACCAAGCCACATCCCCAGCCCTAACTAACAAACTGTTAAATAATTCCTTTTCTTTTCTTTCTTTCTTCTTCTTCTTCTTTTTTTTTTTTTTTTTTTTTTGATACTAAGGATTGAACCCAGGGGTGCTTTACTACAGAGCCACATCTCCAGCCCTTTTTTAGTTTTCATTTCAACCCAGTCTCACTAAGTTGCTTAGGGTTTAAGTTGCTGAGGCTGGCCTCAAACTTTTTTTTTTAAAGAGAGAGAGGGGGACAGAGAGAGAGAGAATTTTAATATTTATTTATTTTTTCTTAGTTTTCGGCGGACACAACATCTTTTTGTATGCGGTGCTGAGGATCAAACCCGGGCCGCACACACGCTAGGCGAGAGCGCTACCGCTTGAGCCACATCCCCAGCCTTGGCCTCAAACTTGTAATACTGTCTCAGCCTCCTAAATCGCTGGGATTACAGGTGTGTGCCACTGTGCTCAGAAATAATTTCTATCATGATACCTTAAGAATTAAGGCTTCCAAACCACCTAGAAGGTCAAGTTTACATTTATAATTTTCCAAATCCTTGCAGTCCCAAATCATGGTGTGGAGGCACTGAAAGAGCTGGCCACCAGGCAAGGGTCTACATCATGATGAGACTCAGATGCACAAGTGTGGACAATGTTGTCTGCACACCCAGGCTCTATTCCCATCTCCACACAAATAGTTGCCCCTAGGGTTTAGAGGTGTACATATCATAGAATGTTCCACCTTTGGGAGGATGGACCTGGAGGAGGCCCACACAGGCCCTGGAGTCAGACTCATGGCAGTCAGGGCATTAGATGCTGAATACAGTACGGTGTGGAAGAATAGACAATCTGGATAGATTTGTTTATCTCCTTGGCTCTTCAGACTCTTTTTCCCAGAGTAAGGACCAAAGGAGAGCCAGAGTGGGGTCCTCCAAAGGTGGAACACAGAGCAGGGAACCCTGCTGCCCAGGGAACTGCTTAGAATAGTTTCAAAAGGTTCTCAGTAAATTTCTTTAAAATAAACAAATCAAATAAGTAAGCTGGCTTTGTCTCTTGGTTGTGATAAAACCTTACCCACCTTTTCTACCCTCCAGGGTTTAAGACCCCTTCTGGTCCTCTTGTTCTCTTTGGCATGGGTATAGGGGCATGAAAGTGCAGACTATCAGATAATCAAAGGCTTTCACACCAGAAGAAAAGTTCTTTCAGTTAAGCAGTTGAACACTTGTCTAGCAAGGACAAGGCCTGGGTTCAATCCCTAGCCCCCCCCCACACACACACACACAATTCTTCTAGATACCCCAAATCTGCTTTCCAGCCTAAAGAATGCACAGGCTTGAGCCAATCTGCAGTCTTTAAGTTGTCAAGGCTGAGAGAGAGGCTTGGGCTACTCATGCTAAGGAACAGCACCTGAATAGTGCTACAGACCAACCCTATGAACTCTAGTAAATGTGATATCATTGTCATGAAGTGCCATGCAGCCAGAATGAGCCTGGCCAGTTCAGGAAAGTCTGTTGGGCCCATCTCAGCTTACCTGGACTGTACAGGATTGGAGCACAGCTCGGCCATCAGCACCTGGCATCCAGGCCACGCTAGCATTGCTGCTGGAGAGCTTTGTCACTGTGATGTTAAAGGGGGCTGCAGGCCTTGCTGTGGATAGGGACTAAGAGTCAGTGCCCAGTAAGAATGAGAGGAGAAAGAAGGATGTATAGGAGTCAAGTCTTGAGTTCCCTCTAGGGCCTAGGACACCCCCAACCTAAAGTCTGCTACTTAGCGCTGAGACACAAATCAAGTAACCAGTAGGGGATGGCTGCTCCTATTGGGAAACTATAGATAAAGGTTACTTCTCTCTCTGAAATAAGAGGCCCTGACCAAAGAATAAGATCTTATGTGGAGGCAGTACCTGGTGCCTGGGGAACTACAAAGAAGAAATAGGCAGCTGCTCCTGCAGCCACAGACAAGCTCCTCCACTCTCTGGCTTCCTACCTCCCTCTGCTCCTCCCTTCCTCCACTGCACCAGCCCTTTGGTCTCAATCATCTGCTAGGCTCCTCCCTGCCCCCATTCCCTCCACAGGAGTGGCAGAAACAAGGTTGGGCTAGAGCCTTGACCACCTCCTGCTGGCTCCCTTCTCTCCCTCCCCCAGAGAGTCTCCTTCGGGATGGGAATCTGCTGTGACGTCAGGATTCTATTCTTATCACAGCCACAGCAGGGTCTCAGGTGCTCCCCCTAGGAATGGGAGATTTGCCAATTACCCCTCAAATGAGGATCTCCAACAGGCATGACCCTGGCCTCATCTACCTGCCTCTGCCTCTGGTACTCCTACCTTGAAGGTGAACAATAGCTGGTCGTGAAGAGGCCAGGCCTTTTCTGTTGTGAGCTTCACAGGAAAACTCTGTTCTCTGGGTCACACCTGGGGCCAGAAAACCTCAGTTAGTGCCCCAAAACAGCAATTCTGGCTCAGTGTGGGACTGAGGAAGGGGAGTACTCAGAATCTGGCCTGAACATCCTAGAAGTCCCTCCAGCCAAAGGAAGGGGCTGGACAGTGGGGTGTGGTGGAATGGAACAAGGACTTTTGAGTCCAGTGAGCTTGGATGGGGCTGTTTTCTCATCTCTCAAATGCTAGAACTATGAGAATCAGGTAATTTATAGTGAAGTGCATGGCACACAATAAGCACTTAAGAAATGTTATAGGGAGCCTCCCACCTCAATCCCATCTCCCACAGATAGCACAGAGCTGCATCCTTTGTCCTTTTTCTGGCCACTCCTTTATGTCCTTCGCAGAGCCCTTTTGTTTGTTCTGTGCCCTGTCATTGTTATATTTGCAGATTCCTGGCCTTGCATTAGTTCTCAGTTCCTTATGCATGTGTCTCCCCAATTATAATGAATTCTTTGGGGGCTGGAAAGGTAGCTTCTATTTCCTTTGTATTTCCTCAGTCCCCCGTGGTGCCCAGCACAGTGTGGTGTGTGCAGTAGGAGTTTAGTGAATGCTTATTATTCGGTTGGCTGTCTGAGGGTCCTAACCAAGCATATCAGGAGGGAAGGAACCAAACCCCCTCTCTGAATAGGCCTTGTCCTCCCTTCCAAAAAGTCCTGTAACCTACCTCTTCTCCAGATTCCAATGGATAGGGACTAGACAGATCAGAGTCCCTTTCCTCCTACTTTCTAGCCCATGAAACCAAGCCCAGACTCTCTTTTTAACCTGTTCAAGACTTAACTAGGAAAAAAAAAAAAAAACTTACAGTTTCACAGGTCAATGAGCCTCACAAGTGTGTGACAGACTATGGGGCCCAGGCTGGTGTGCAGGTGTGGCTGTTTTGAGTCTAATTGTGCAGAGGTATGGAAACATATAGTTGTTCGGGAAAATATCTGGAAAGAGCTATGAGGGGAGGAAGCTCCTGCATCTTTGTGCTGGCCTCTGTCTCCCCCCTAACTCTACCCCCATTTCCTCTGCAGCATGAGAGTCTGTCTTCTCAGTGTCTGCCAGACACTCCTTCCTAGCAATGCGTGGGCTGATTTCTGGCTCCTTCCCTTGGGAGGGTGGGGGGGATGGGTGCCCCTGGTCTCACACAATTCATCTCCCAGGGCCAGCTGTACATGTCCTAAACTGCTGTGAGCCAGGCAAGGAGGCCCCATCACCTTCCTTGAGTACACACAGCAGGATTGCCACTAATCAGCCCACCTATCCAGGCTAGCACACCTGTCTAATGAGCTTAGCAATAGTGCAGCTCACGCATCTAGGCACAGGGGTTTGCTCTGGACACTCACAATAGCAAACTCTGTGATTCAGACAGATTCCAACTCTGCCAGGCTCACTACATGAAAAACCTCAGCTCATTCCCTTCTTGAAGCCCCTCCTGAGGCTGCTCACCTGTTACATTTAAAACGGAGGGAGAGGGAGCAGGACCTCCAATCTTGGTGCCTCCTCTCCACCAGATAATGGTAACAGGTTCAGGGGGGCCCACGGCTTCACAAGACAGTTGGAAAGGGGCATTGGGTGGCACTGCCAGATCTTTTGGCTCTACAGTGAAAAATGGCACACCTAGGGAGAGAAGGGGTGTGGGAAGTGAGCCTTTCCACCTTATAGCCTCCAACTGCCCAAATCACAAGTTCACATCCATCCAAAGACCTCTATGCAGAAGGTCCCCACATGCCCCTTATGAGTGGGTCAATCGCAGCACAGGCAACAAGCTTGGGGGGCAGAAGTGCATTTTTATATCAGCTTCCATAGGAATCCCTTCCCTGCAGCCCCCTTGGGTGAGGCAGATTCTGCTGCCTGCCCCCACACTCCCTCGAGACCTGCTCTGATAGCTCTTCTCAGAGGAAGGGAGAAGCTGGGGGCAGGGAGCTGGGGGAGGGGCGGAGAGGGAGGGAGTGGGTGGGAGCTTTATAGCAGGAGTTCTGCTGGCAGGCCCCAGCTCCCGTTCAGGGCCTTTTGTTACTTTCTTAGTCACTTTGTTTTCCAGGGCTGAAAGGCTCTGAGCTCTCGCAGCTGTGAAACCTCCCTCCCCTCCCCCACCCCTCTCCCTGCTGGTAGGGCCACTTGTCAGAGCAGGGTCCAGCCTCAGATGGGTGCTTGAGAATTGCTGCTCAGATAAATGAAACAGACTGCACTCCATAGTCTGTGGATCCCAGTTGCCCCTTTGATTCTTAGATACCCAGACTCTAGCAGGTAGGGTCTTTTGATGTCTAGGGTGGACTAGAGCTTGGTACCACTGGGCCCAATGGGGCCATGGGGCAGCCCAGCTTCCTCTGCATTTTCTCTGCAAAGGTATGGTACTAGTAGACAACACCTGCTACAAGCCAACACATCCCTGTGGCTCTGCCCTCCTCACCTTCTACTGTGAGCCACACTGGCTGTGAGATCTCAATTTCTTCCCCATCCTCTACTTGGCACCAGTACCGGCCTGCATCAGAACGCTCCACTGACTTCAGGCTGTGGAAACATGACAACAGGTTTGCTTCCTGAGGTCAAGAGGGGCAGCTCTACCGGCCGACTTGACGGATTTAGCCAGCCCCATTTCTGGAAGAAGTTTCCACAGGTTGTCAAATTTAAAAACCAGAGACCAATATTGTGATGTGTGAAAAAATGAATAAATAAAAACCACAAACATCTGGATCTCAGCACAGCCCCCAACTCCTGAGCCTTAAGAGCACAGTTACACCCAAGATGGCATCCCACACCTTCCCCCACAACTCTGCACCTGAGGAAGCCAATCCAGTGCTGCTCGCTGACTGAGATGTACATCTGGTCCAAACTTTGGACCACAGCCCCGTCCTTCACCCACTGTATCTCAGGCTCCTCCATCCCCTCCACGCTGCAGTTGAGCTTCACAGGCTGCCCCTGAGACACTGTCAGCTTCACCGGGGCTCCTACGAGCTTCAGGCCTGAGGGGTGGGAAGAAGAATGTCAGCCTGTTTGAGGTTGCCCTGTCTCTGGAAATATCTCCCATTCTCTTCCAGAATGTAGCTTCTGCATTAGAGGGCTCATTTTCAGCCGATGCCAAGGAAACGGCAGCAGGACAATGTGGGAGAGCAGGAAACCTGGACCTGTTTTGGGGGAAGAGGTAAGAAAGCTTTCCAGGTACCTTTTCTGTTATTGCGAAGTTTCCCCCAACTCTAAGTAAGGACCTCTTCCCCACAGCTCCCTGCTGCCCATAAACCAAAAAGAAAGCAATCTGGGCTGAAACAAGTGGGAAGCTGTCAACTTCTGGGGAAGGTAATACCCTGGGAATGACTGCTACACCCAACCAGTGCAACAGGCTGCCAGATGCCAGCTCTCCACCCAAGGTGTCAACCCAGCCCTGAACTACTGCCAGCACCCCTTGCACCCCACCCTGCCAAATGAAGGGAGGCCAAGGAAGGGAAGGAGGGGGTGCTTCCCTGAAGTGGAGAACATATGGCCACAAAACCACGTCAGATCAAACACATGGCAGCCTTCCTGGCAGGCGCCTGCTCTATTAATACCTGCATGTGAGCAGGGGCGTGCGAGGAAGGTAGGAGGTAGAAGGAAGAGATGGGGCCCTGAGCAGTAGGCCCCTAGGCCACCTACTGGAAACCTGCCCTCTGTGCATGCACATAAACACAAACACATAAACACCTCTCCTGGCCTCTGGCATATTTTTAAGTAGATAGACAGGTGAAGAGGTGAAGTCCAGTCCTGCTTTTTCCTGCCCTTTGCTGTGTGTGACTCTAGGCGAATTCCTGGACTCTTTAAGCCTCAGCTTGTAAATACTTGTCACCTTCTTCTCCTTCCTTTCCCATCCCTTCCCTCCTCTAAGAGACTGATAAGGCAGGAAATGTCTCAAGAGAAGGTGCCAGCCCAGTGGCTGCTGCCCTGGCCTGTGTCTCTATTATACTCCCTTCATCCAGCATCAGTCACAGGACAAGGAGAGATAGCCTCACACTCCCCATACTCCCAGCAGTCTAGAGGTGTGCACTGAGAACTTGGGAAGCAAGGTGTAGCATGGAGTACTCCCACAATTAGCAAATGCCTAAGAGGCTAAGAGGGAACACAAGGCTAAATCCCATAAAGACCAGAACCCTTGCCCCAGCCCAAGCCATCCAACATTCTGCGTTTCAGGAAGCCCTGAGAGCACAGGAGCTAGAGTGTATATGACCAGATGTATTTTGTGACCCGGCACCTTCACACCCTCTGTATCTAAATGGTAGGCTGTATCTAAATGATAGGCGGGTGCCCCTTCCCTTGGGTGCTCAGCCCCAGACCCTGTGGTTTCAGAGTGGGACCTTCGTGTGTGTGGCGGACAGAACTAAGTCTCCAAAACTGGGGAAGGGAAGCAAACAACTAGGAACATGCAGGCGGGAAAATCCAGTTCCAAATACCCCTGCTGACCACACACCCCACACCCCACTCCCTTCACCCCGCCAGAAGAGCTCTGGGCACTAGAAAGTTGGGGGCGGGGACCCCGACTGGAGATCTGGCAGCAAACACACGGCTGCGCCCCAAACCTTGGCCCTCCAGCTCCGGCCCCCTAACCCAAGTCTACTGCTCACGAGGCCCGGGTCTCCCTCAATGTGGTTCTTGGGCTCCGACCCCCAGCCGCGCCCCTCCGCTGTCTCCCGCTTTCCGCCACATCCCGAGCCAGACCCTACCTGCGGCCGCCGACTCCGGGAGCAGCAGAGAGGCCAGACCCACCAGCAGGAGCAGGAGCAGCAGCGGCGGCGGCGGCGGCAGCGGCAGCGGCGGGAGCTCCGGCCGCCCCATGCTCCGCCTCAGCGCCATCGGCGGCGACGCCGCACCATGCCGGGCCCGGCCCGGGAGCGTGGAGAGGAGGGAAGGGAAGAAGGAAGAGGAGGAGGAGGAGGAGGAGGGCCGCGGGAAGAGCTGGGGCCCGCCCGGGGGGCGGCGCTGGGCCAGTGCCTCTGAGACCCGCGTCGACCGGGAGTCGCCGCAGCCGTCAGCAACGCGGGGTCCCCGGGGCCGCTCCTGGGCCACGGCGCTCTTTCCACAGCCGCCGTCGCCGTCGCTGCTGCCGCTGATTCATGTTCTTCTCCTAGCCACCGCCTCCTCCCGACCCGCCGGCAGCCCGAGCTCCTACCGCCCCCCCGCGGAGCTCCGGTGGCTGGGGCGGATGGCTAACTCCGGCACTGTCGCCGGACCTCTGGCCCGCCCCCACCTCCAGACCTCCCAGGCCCGCCAGCGCCCCCGGCCCCAGCTACTCCAATGCCGATCCTCAGGTTCTGACTTGGTCCCTGGATAGGCACGCGGGCCACGCCCCTCCTTCCCCTAAACACTCTGGTAGCCTCTTCCGCTCTACACTACAGACCCTACTCTGAAAATTTCCTCCGAAGCTCCTACCACACCCTAACTTAAGCCCAAACTCTGACCCAGAGACTAGCACTTGCCCTCTCAGGGCATAAATTACATACTAGACACTCCCAATCAACAGCTGCCCCTTTCCCCGGATCTGCTGTACCTCTTTCATTGAGCCCTTCATCCAAATTCTTCATATTCGTGCTCTATTCCCACTCTTTATCCTCCAAGTATAACCCTACTCAAAAATAAACAGTGGGCTGGGGATGTGGCTCAAGCGGTAGCGCGCTCGCCTGGCATGCGTGCGGCCCGGGTTCGATCCTCAGCACCACATACAGACAAAGATGTTGTGTCCGCCAAATACTAAAAAATAAATACTAAAAAATACTCTCTCTCTCTCTCTCTCTCTCTCTCTCCCTTTCTCTCACTCTCTCTTTAAAAAAAAATAAATAAATAAACAGTTTCTCCAACTCAGTTTCCCAGAGTGTTTTCCAACTTGCTATGGGGGTCCTGAGTTCTTCAAGATCTGTTTGATGATTGTCAGATATTATCTGATATATCTCCCCACTGCTACCCTATACAGGCCAAAGCTCAATGGCCCATGTATTTTGGGAGTGGTCATTCTTCCAACTTGCTTCCTCTTTCACACCCAGGACATGGTGTTGAAGTTGACTGTTTCCTCACGTTATCCCATGAAACATTATTAGTAGTAGCCCACCTCGCACACAGTAGGCACTCTATAAATAGATGCCTGTTAAATGAGTGAACAATTGCCTCAGAGCCTGCCCCATAACCAGTAATCATAAGGGGTGGGGATGGGATGTCCTGTCAAGCAGATGCAGAACAGGTTCCATACCAGCCTAACAAGTGTTCTCCTCCCCTAGTCCACACCTCTACCTGGTCCCTGAACTCACCCCAAAGTCTTTCTTAGAGTTTGTGGTTGGGGAGAAAGGACTAGCCATTCAGCCCCCCACTGCAGATCTTTTCACCTGATCTGCTCCTTCCGCTCAGCAGGGGCCTGCTTCTTCTTCCACTTGGCCCCATCAGTGCTTGTTTATTAATTATCCTAAAGATAACAATAATAGTTGTTGGCAGTAGCCTTGAACCCAGCTGGTGGCGCCCCCAGGTGGCAGCACAGGGAGAGACCAAGGAAGCACTGTCAAGGGTTGGAAGGCAGGGGCCTTAGTCTCCCTTTGGCTGAACTTTGCCAATTTTCTTGGGCACTGTGGGTCTTTTCCTAAAAAAAAAAGTCTTCTTCAATTCTCGAATCCATAGCTTCCGAGTTTGGTCTGGCAGACCATGCTCTGTAGTTGAAGCCAGAATGGCCTCAGGCTGCTGCTTCTCTGCTTTTGGGCACTTGTCCTTCTCAAGAGCTTCACCTCACCTCTTTTCTCTGGAGGGGACTTCAAGTTTCCTGTAAGGGGATGACTCCCCTTCTTGATTCTAGCTGACATGAGAAAGACTTCTCCTGGAGGATGTTGAACCCAGAGTTCAAACAACCTACCCCTTCCTTTTCTCCTTTCACCTGGAACCTCATAATTTCCTGGGCTGACAGAAAATCTAGCCCAAGGGTTACCCTTTGCCATCATTCCAGTGGGCTCCTCAGGCATATCATTGATGCAGCTGCATTCTCCACTTACAGCCTGTCACTCCAAGCAACATACTTTCTACAAGAGACAAGGAGCTGAGTTCCTGCTTTCTCCACTTCTTTCTTTATATCTATCTATCTATTTATTTATTGGTGGTGCTGAGGATAGAACTCAGGGCCTTGTGCATTTGAGGCAAGCACTCTACCAACTGAGCTATATCCCCAACCCATGCTTCCTCCACTCTTTTTTTTGGGGGGGGTACCCGGGATTGAACTCAGGGGTACTCCACCACTGAGTCACATCCCTAGCCCATTTTGTATTTTATTAGAGACAGAATCTCACTGAGTTGCTTAGTGCCTCCCTGTTGCTGAGGCTGCCTTTGAACTCTTGATCCTCTTGCCTCCTCCTCCTGAGTTGCTGGGATTACAGGCATGAGCCACTGGGCCCGGACCTTCCTCCACTTCTAATTTAGAATCCCTTTCAGTTCTCAGTATTTCTACTTACAGGAGGGCAGGGGGATCTGTGGGATTCCGATCTTCTGACTTTTTAGCTCCCACCAAGGGTGCTTGGTTCATGAGTGATTACAACCCACTCACTTTTCCTATCTCTCCTACCTTTCTCTCTTTCTCTCAGGGCACAGTATAGGAATGCACTTCTAGGGGTATGTGAGCAGGTGTGATTTTGTGGAAGAAATGTGTAGGTGGGTGAGAGGGTGTGCATTGTGATGTATGAGGGAGGGTGTGCATTTGTGCAAATTCTAAATGTGACTGACGCCTGTGGGTGGATGGGGAGAAAGTGTGTGTGTGTGTGTGTGTGTGTGTGTGTGTGTGTGTGTGACTGGAGGAGGTTTACTGCCTGTGCAAATGCATGCCTGCAAAAGCTCCCTTCTTTCCATAAATGCATTGCTTGGAAGGAAACTAATCAAATCAACAGGAAATGTATTTGACCTAATGCAAAAGCAGCTGTTTTAGGAGTTCCTGTCCTCTAAACAAAACCAGACAGAGTTAGCCCATATCTATCCAAGGGGAATAATAAGGGGCTGCAGGGGTAGAGGAGGGCTTGTGGCTACCCCTTCTTATGGGCAGGTCTGGATTAAGTCATGCCATCTTCCTACACTGGTAAATTTAATTTGCCTACCCTCTTCCTTTATTTTTTGTTATTATGTGGATTTTTTTTATCTTTAATTTATTTATTTATATTTATGTGGTGCTGAGAATCGAACCCAGTGCCTCACATGTGCTAGGCAAGTGCTCTACCACTGAGCCACAGCCTCATAACCCCTTCCTTTATTTTTTAAATTTTTATTTTGTTTGTGGTGCTGGAACCAAGGCCCCTTGCCATAAATGACTTAAAACTGCTCAAGGAGGCTAAAGATTCAGAGAAGACCAAGACAAAACTGGAAATTAAAAACTAAAAACAAAAAGACATTACTCATAGTAGTAGGATACCCTGATGCCAACTTCTAGGAAGCAGCTGTTTCATCTTTATTTATATATTTTTTAGGTATAGATAAACACAATGCCTTTATTTTATTTACTTATTTTTATGTGGTGCTGAGGATCGAACCCAGGGCCTCGCCTGTGCTATGGGAGCGCTCTATTGCTGAACCACAATCCCAGCCCTGCCTCATCTTTTTTAAATCCAAGGCCTCCCCTCCCTTCCATAGGAAAGGAACTAAGGCAAGCTTTAGGGACATGGCAGTCTCACTGACCTGCACCCAAGGACCTGTTCTTTCCCAACTACTGGCCCAAGAGGTAAGAGTTAGTAGATGCCACTCAAAGAATAAGGTCAACCACAGACCATGTTCTTTGTCAGTTTAGCAACAGTAGAGAATGTTTGCCTTTGGGACTTGCAGGAAAATTGCTTAAGGGTGCTGGGAACTTTTGCTGTGCTCAGTAAACATGCCCTCCTGAAATTTCTAAGCCAAGAAGAAGGCCATTCCTTGATTTATGGAAGATGAAGAAGACAAATACATTCCCAGGGAAGTGCATACTTTGATTTAGAGTCACAGGGAAACTTCCAAATGATCAGATTTCTTCCTCAAAGCAGATTTAGGAATAGGAAGACAACAATAAGTGCTGGGGATATAGCTCAGTTGGTAGAGTGCTTGCCTTGCATGCACAAGGCCCTGGGTTTAATCCCCAGCACCACACACACAAAAAGGAAGACAATAATAAGTTTGGGGTTTCTGAAAGGACAAAGGTGTCCAAATAAGTAGAAGAAAAATGTTTCTCTATTTCACTTGGAGATGAACCTGAGAGGAAGAGTTTCATGTATGAATATGTGTGTGTATACCTTCTATTTGGCTGTATTTCTCTATTTAACCCTCTTTAAACCTACCAGGTAGGTTAAACCTACCTATTTAACCTACCAGGATTTTCCAGTTTTATTTTTATAATTTATTATTGTTGTGGTGGTGCTGGAGGTTGAACGTAGGGACCAGATATATTAGGCAAGGCAAGTTCTGTACCACTGAGTTATGCTCCAAGACCCCCTTGGCTCTGCTTTTAAAACTTTAAATAAAATGTTTTTTTAAATTTCGTGTAGGTGGGCTGGGGATATAGTTCAGTTGGTAGAGTGCTTGCCTTGCATGTACTAGGCCCTGAGTTCAATCCCTAGCACCACAAAAAAAAAAAAAAAAAAAAAAAAAAGTTTCATGATACTGGGAACCCAGGAGCACTATATCACTAGCTACATTCCTTGTCCTTTTTAAAAATTTTTGAGACAGGGCCTCATTAGGTTGCTAAGGCTGGCTTTAAATTTGTGATCCTCCTGCCTCAATGTCCTTAGTTGCTGGGATTACAAGTGTGCATCACCTTGCCTGACTTATTTTTTAAACATTTTTTTTATTATACTTTAAATGTACACACAAGTAGAGAAAATAGTATGATGAACCCTCTGCTTCATGAATATTTTAGCCAATTTTTTAAAATAAATTTTTTTATTTTAATATATTTTTAGTTGTCAATAGACTTTTATTTTATTTACTTATATGCGGGGCTGAGAATCGATTTCAGGGGCCTTACACGTACTCAGCAAGGGCTCTACTACTGAGCTATAACCCCAGCCCGCCATTTTGTTGTTTTGCTTGAGTATTTATTTATTTATTTAGCAATACTGGGGGCTGAACCCAGGGGCGCTCTACCACTAAGCTACATCCACAGCCCTTTTTATTGTATTTTAAATATTTTTAGATGTAGATGTACACAATATCATTTTATTCATTCATTCATTCATTTATGGTGCTGAGGATTAAACCCAGTGCCTCACACCAAGCGCTTTACCGGCGTTACAACCCCAGCCTCCACAGCCCTTTTTATTTTGAGACAGGGTTTTGCTAAATTGCTGAGGCTGTGCTTTAAAGTGTGATCTTACTTCCTCAGCCTCCTGAGTCGCTGGGATTACAGGGGTGCGCCACCACTGTGTGCTCACCAATTATTTCAAAAGCGATATAAATTTCCCTCATTCTTACCTTTTTTTTTTTCCTTTTTCAATTATTGGAAATTGAACCCAAGGAATCGAACATGCATTTTTTATTTGAGACAGGGTCTCGCTAAACTGCCCAGCTGGGATCCTCCTGACTCAGCCTCCAGACTAGCTAGGATTATAGGTGTGCACCACCTTGTTTGGCAGCACTTGTTGCTTTCTTTATACCCTTTTCATGTCTACATTCTTACTCGCCATGAAAACAGTGAGGAGGTCACACAGGTTTGAGTGGTTTCTGTGCACTGCCTGCGGGCACTGGTGCATAAGACGTGGCTCTGCAACCTAGTGCTTGCAGAGAGATGGCTGATGACTTTCCCGCCTTTGCCACCGGTGCTGCTGTACAGAAGGGCCGGACCTGCGGTACCTCCAAAGAACGTGTGTTCCCAGAGTCGGTTTACGGCTTTCTCGGGATAAGACGCCGCAAGCGGTGTCTTCGTGCTGGAGCAGCTTCGTGCTTAAGTGCGCTCCGAGCCGAGCTCCGGAGCGGCGGGCGGGGCTGCGCTGCGGAAGCTAAAATCTAGCGGTGGCGGAAGCGCGGCTCTGCGGTCCAATATGGCGGCGCCCAGGCGGACCTCGAGCTAGTAGGTGGCGGGGATTGGAGGGACTGACTTAAGGTGACTCGGAGCGGAGAATCCAGGGGCTTCGTGTTCGGTGCCTCGGTCGTAACCCGCCTGAAGTTCTTTGGTCTGTAGGGGAGGAGTTGCTACCTATTCGGTATATAGATCTTGGGCATGGCCCTTCATCAACCCGCAGCTCGGTGATTTCTGATGGCTGACGTGAGTGGTCCAGGACACTTAACTAGAGCCTAGGACAGTCGCGGGACCCGATTTGAGGGCATCTGGGCATAGGAGAACAGGCCGTAAGATAAGAGGCAACCCGAGAAACTACAAAAGTCCATTGTTAGCGCTAGGAATCATCCGTACTGTAGTCCAAGACGTTATGGCTTCTATCACAGATTAGTTCTGGATAAAATCAGCCCTGGAGTTTGTGGGGAAGTATTTCTGTGGCTTTACTTAGAACTAAAAACTTGCTAGCTTTTACGGAGTTTTATTTATGTGAATAACAGATAATGTGATAGGTGCTTTGTGCATAGTCATTTAAATCCACAAAATTCCTATTCTGTAGGACCTGTTATACACATTTTACAGTTTTGGAAATTGGACTTGGAATAGCTTAAATAACTCACACAGCTAGTAAGTAGTGGAGCTGGCATTTGATCTCTAGCCTAATGTTCCGAAGCTGGTGCCCATAACTATTCTGACTCTGCAAAGTGCATTATGACTTACCTCAATATCCAGCCCTATTTTTAACATTTAGGGATCTAACCCAACTCTGAAATCCTGTACTACTAATTTCTATATAACTCATTAGGTCACTGTGATGTACTGCTTTTTTAATGTATTTGTGTTCACCATTCATCCTCAGTGTCACTATCTGGAGGCATTTTTGCTTGTTACAACTGGGGGAGGAGTATGGGTAAAAGCCAGGAATGCTCCTAAATATCCTGTACAGGACATTATTCCACAAGAAATTATTGGACATTAAAGGTCAGTTGTCCCTATTGAGTCTATAGTGTATGTCCAGCTTTTGTTCTTCAGGAGTTTCTTTATAGTGTAGCATGGATTGATGCTCTGGAATTGAATCCTAGTCCTATCACTTACTAATTCTGAGACTTTGGGCAAATAACTTAAATTTCTCAGCATCCCTTTTCCTCAGCTATTAAATGTGAATAACAATTGTATCCCACCTCATATGGTAGTTGTGAGAATTAAATAAGTGAATGTGAAAGAAGTGCTTAAACTAATATGTGCCATATATTCAGTGCCCAATAAATCTTAACTATAATAATAATAATAATAATAATAGTTTTATTGTTATTGGCAACTCATATGGGAGTTCCAAAGTAGTTTCCCAACTTGTTTTTGTTTTGGAGATGCTGGGATTGAACCTTGGGCCTCACTCATATAAGCACTGTACCGTTAAGCTACACTCTCAGCCCTACAGACGTATTTGATCTGCCCAAGATTTTTTTTTTTTTTTTTTTTAATTCAGGGGGGATCTTACTGTGTTGCCTAGGCTGGCCTTAAATTTAAGAACCTCCCACCACATCCTCCTAAGTAGCTAAATACAGACCTGTGTCACCTGCCTGTTTTAAGTTGTTTTTTTTTTTCTTTTTGATACTGGGGTTTGAACCCAGGGATACTCTACTACTGAACTACATCCCCAACCCTTTTTATTTTGCTACAGGATCTTGCTGAATTGCCCAGGCTGACCTTGAATTTGTAATCCTAATTTTATCTTTTTAAGTGGTGCTGAGAATCAAACCAGTGCCTCACGCATTGTAGGCAAGAACACTACCACTTGAGCCACATCCCCAGCCCTGGCTTTGTTTTTTAAATGAGATATAATTCAAGCACCATAAAATTAACCATTTGGAAGCCTACAATTGAGTGGTTTTTAGTATATTCCACAAGTTTTCACCAACACTTTTCACTATCTAGAGAATATTTCCTTATCTCAGAAGTTCCATACCTGTTATCAGTCATTTCCCTTTTCTTTCCAGCTCTTTTAGCCCCTGACAACCACTAATCTTTTCATTTCTATGCATTTAACTATTTCAAGCATTTTATATAAACAGAATCATACATTGTAAGGTCCTTTGTGACTGGCTTCTTTTAGTTAGCATGTTTTCAAGGTTTATGCATGTTTTAGCATGTATCAGAACTTCATTCTGTAGGGGTTTTTTTTTGATACTAAAGATTGAACCTAGGGGCACTTGACTGCTGAGCCACATCCCCAGCCCTATTTTATATTTTATTTAGAGACAGGGTCTCACTGAGGTGCTTAGAACCTTACCATTGCTGAGGCTGGCTTTGAATTTGTGATTCTCCTGTCTCAGCCTCCCAAGCTGCTAGGATTACAGATGTGAGCCACTGTGCCTGACTTAGAACTTCATTCTTTTTATTGACAAATTATATTTCATTGTATATACCACATTTTGCTGATCCATTTATCAGTTGATGGGCATTTGTTTTTCACTTTTTAGTTATTATGAATAATGCTGTTCTGAACATTCATGTATATTTTCTTGTGAACATATGTTTTCATTTTTCTTGGGTGTATACCAAAGAGTCAAATTGCTGTGTCATATGGTAGCTCTATGTTTAACTTTTTGAGAGACTGCCAAACTGTTTTCCATAAAGGCTGCACCATTTTACATTCTCACCAAGAATAAATGACGTGCCAATTTCTCTACATCCTAGCCAACACTTGTTATTTTTAAAATTTCCTCCCCCCCCCACCCCAGTGCTGGGGATCAAACCCATGGCCTTGTGCGTGTAAGGCAAGCATTCTACCAACTGAGCTTTATCCACCACCCCCAATGCCGCCTTTTTCTCTTTTTTTAATTATAGCCTCCCTAGTGGGTATGAAGTTTTGTGGTGTTTTCCTGTTTTGTTTTGTTTTTTTATTTCTTTTATGCTGGGGATTGAACCTAGGGCCTCACACTGCACATACTAAACACAGCACTCTACCATTGATCGATAGACTTCTGGTCTTCATTGTGGTTTTTATTTTTTATTTTTTTGTTTTTCTTTGAGACAGGATCTCTTTTGTTTTGTTTTAGTACTTGGAATTGAAACCAGGAGCGCTTAACCACTGAGCCACATTCCCAGGCCCTCCCCCCCTTTTTTTAAAAATTCTAGTTGTTGATAGACCTTTATTTTATTTATTTATATATGGTACTGGGAATCGAACCCAATGCCTCACATATGCCAGTGTGCACAGCCCCAGCCCGCAAGTGCGCACAGCCCCAGCCCACATTCCCAAGCCTTTTTAATATTTTATTTAAAGACGGGGTGTTTCTGAGTTGCTCAGGGCCTCACTAAGTTGCTGAGGCTGGCTTTGAACTCACCATCCTCCTGCCTCAGCTTCCTGAACCGCTGGGATAACAGGCATATGCCATCATTTTTAAAATGATGGCATATGCCTGAGCATTTTTAAATTGGGTCTTTTAATTGTTGAGTTGTAAGAGTACTTTAAATATTCTACATACAAGTCCTTTATCAGTTATGTGATTTGCAAATATTTTTCCCTTTCTGTGGATTATCTTGATACTAACATTTGATGCACTTCAGTTTTTACTTTTGGTTAAATCCAGTTTATCTGTCTTTTCTTTGGTTACTTTTTGTGGTTATGTTTAGGAATCTGTTGCCTAATTTAAAGACAGGAATTTACACCATGTTTTTTTTCTAACAGTTTTACAATTTCAGCTCTTATACTTAGCTCCTTTATCTATTTTGAGTGATTTCTTTTTTAAATATATAATATGAGGTAGGGGGTCCAGCATTATTCTTTCACATATGAATATCCAATTTATCAGTACCATTTGTTGAAAATATTATTTTCCCCCATTTAAAAAATCTCATCCTTGTTGAAAATTAGTTGAAGCACTAGAATTTCATTGATTTATATGTCTGTCTTTATGTCAGTAGCACAGTCTTGATTAAAATAGCTTTGTATAAGTTTTAAAATTGGGAAGTGTGAGTCCTCTAACTTTGTTCCTTTCCGAGATTTTTAAGGCTTGTCTGGGTCCCTTGCATTACCATATGAATTTCAAGATCAACTTTTCAATTTTGTAAAAACAGGCAGCTGGAATTTATATCAGAATTACATTGAGTCTGCAGATTTGGAAAGTATTTCCATCTTAATAGTATTAAGTCTTCCAGTTTGTGAGTACAGGATGTTTTATTTAGGTCCTCTGTCATTTAACAACGTCCCTCCCCCAACTTCCCAGTAGAGATTAAGCCCATGGCATTACTCACACATGCTAGGCAAGTATTCTACCACTGAGCTATATCCCCAGCTCTTTAAAACTTTTTTGTTTTGGGGGGACAGAGTCTCACTGGATTGTGATCCTCCTGTCTCAGCCTCCTGAGTAGCTGGGATTACAGGTGTGTGCCACCAGGCATGAATGACTCAACAATGTTTTGTAGTTTTTCAGTGGGCAGATCTCATACTTCTTTGGTTAAATTTATTCTGACATATTTTATTCTTTTTGATCCCCTTTAAATGAAATTGTTTTCTTAACTTCACTTTTTGGTTGTTTGTTGCTCGTATATAGACAGTCAAATGACTTTTTAATTATTACTTTTAGTTGTAGATGGACATAATACCTTTATTTTATTTTCTTTCTTTATTTTTTTGTGGATCAAACCCAGTGCTCCACATGTGCTAGGCAAGCTCTCTACCACTGAGCTACAACCCTAGACCCTCAAATGATTTTTTTTAGTTGTAGATGAATACAACACATTTATTTTATTTGTTTATTTTTATGTGGTGCAGGGGATCAAACCCAGTGCCTCACGCATGCTAGGCAAATGCTCTATCACTGAGCCATAACCCCACCTCTCAAATGACTTTTATATATTGGTTTTCTACAGCTCAATGTTTTTAATGATTTTAATGTCTTTAGTTCAGGTATGTTCATTCCAGTTTGATACAGAATCACCACTCTCTGTTATGACATATTTAGCTCCCTTGCTCCTATGGCATTTTTCTCATATCTCCTGTTGGTTGTTCTTGAAAATTCTTTTTTTGTTGTTGTTTAATATTTTTTAATTGTTGATGGACCTTAATTTTATTTATTTGTATGTGGTGCTGAGAATTGAACCAGTGCCTCACACATGCTAGGCAAGTACTCTTCCACTGAGCCACAACCCCATCCCTGAAAATTCTTAACTATAGATTGTAAACAACCTGAATTAACTGTAAATATTTTTGCTAAGCTGATGATACCAGGGAGAGTTGAATAGGGAGGGAATGACAATAAGATATGAATGAGGAGGAATGAGTTCCCATGAACTCATGGAGAAGGAGGGTAATTCCTGATGCATGGTAATGAGAACCAGGGTTTATTTGCAGAGGACCCATCATCTTTATTGTTCTTAGGGGTGACGAGGAATCTTCACGCAGAAGTAGTTCTGGAAAAGTCATACCTAGGAAGCAGCTGGAGTGTCAAATCAAGATGCTGTCCAGACCAAAACCCGGGGAGTCGGAGGTAGATCTGTTGCATTTCCAGAGTCAGTTTCTTGCAGCTGGTGCAGCCCCAGCAGTGCAGTTAGTGAAGAAAGGAAGTAAGAAAAGTGGTGATGCTACCCGAGACCAGTCTCCATTGCAGGACCATCGAGATGTAGTGAAGCTGAATGGTGAGTGCCTTCAGGTGTGAGTTTGAGAATAAAAGAACAGCCTCGGAGTCCCCTCCTTCATCATTCTGCCCCCCCCACCACCATTATTTTTATTTTTTTATTTTTTAGAGAGAGATTTGTTTTTAATATTTATTTTTTAGTTTTCCGTGGACACAACATTTTTGTTTGTATGTGGTGCTGAGGATCGAACCTGGGCTGCATGCATGCCAGGCGAGCTCGATACCGCTTGAGCCACATCCTCAGCCCCCACCACCACCATTATTATCATCATCATCATAATTTGGTACTGGGAATTTAACCCAAGGGTGCTTTCCCACTGAGCTCCATCCCCAGCCCCATTTTGATTTTTTATTTTGAAACAGGATCTTGCAAAGTTTTGCTTAGAACCTCGCTAAGTGGCTGAAATTGGCCTCGAATTTCTGATCCTTTTGTCAGCCTCCCAGGTCACAGGGATTACAACCATACACGACTCCATCATCATCATCATCATCATTATTATTTTAGTTGTAGATATACAATATATGTATTTATTTTTATGTGGTGCTGAGGATCAAACCCAGTGCCTCACACACACGAAACGAATGCTCTACCACTGAGCTACGGCCCCAGCCCCTCCATCATTATTTAAAAAAATTTTTTTTTCAGATATTTGCATCTAAATTCACGAGAAAAGTTGGCCTATTACTTTCCTTTCTTTCTTTTTTAAATATTTTTTTTTAGTTGTAGATGGCACAATATCTATTTATTTTTATGTGATGTTGAAGATCGAACCCAGTGCCTCATATATGTGAGGCAAGCACTCTACCACTGAGCCCTAGCCCCAGCTTTCCTTTCTTATGATCTCCTTATGGATTAAAAAAAGATATCCTATGGAGTTTTTTATTTGTTTGTTTTTTACTGATTATTGAAGGCTTGGACCCAGGAGTAAGTGTACTACAACTGAGCTAGGCCATATACCTTTTTTTTTTTTAATATTTAAAATTTATTTTCATTAAAAAAAATATTTTTAGTTGTATATGGACATAATACCTTTGTGTACCTATTTTTATGTGGTGTTGAGGCTTGAACCCAGTGCCTCATGTGTGCTAAGCAAGTGCTCTACCACAGATCTATAACCCTAGCCTTTGTTTTTTATTTTTACTTTTGAGACAGGTTCTCTCTAAATTGCTGTGGTTAGCTTCTTTTTTTCAGGGGGTGGGATGTGTACCAGGATGGAACTCTCCGGAACTTAGTCACTGAATCACACCCCCTGCCCTATTTTGTATTTTATTTAGAGACAGGGTCTCACTGAGTTACTTAGCACCTGGCTTTTTGCTTTGGCTGACTTTGAACTCTAGATCTTCCTGTCTCAGCCTCCCAAGCCACTGGGATTATAGGCATGCGCCACTATGGCAGACTTCCGGAGGTTATCTTCTTAATTCATAGTTCTTTTACCTCAACCACAGGATTCACTGTGATTACAGGTATGTGCCACCACCTGTGGCTTTGCCCCTTCATTATTTCAGACACCGCATATCCTCTGTTGCTTTAGTCCCATTTTATAGGTGAAGACACTGGCTCATAAAGATTAAATATCTTACTTGGAATGACACAGCCAGAGCCAGAGCCCTATAGCAGCTGCCTTTTTTTCTTTTCTCCTATTGGCTTGGTGTCTTCCTTGAGGGAATGGATGCACTCACATCTGTTGTTTTCTTTTTTTCAGACTTACCAGATTTACCACCAGCTTTGGTTCCTGCTCCCCCAAAGAGAGCCAGGCCTAGCCTTGGCTGCCCCCTGCCTGAGGATGAGGACCCTGAAGAGAAGCTAAATAGGCATGATCAGCACATCACTGCTGTCTTGACCAAAATTATTGTGCGTCTTACCCTGGCTAAGCGGAACAAGGCATCTTAGGGCAGACAGAATATTGGGGGGAAAGGGTTTAGAGTGTAGGGTGCTTCAAAAAGGTAGACACTTCCCCTTTGGGCTGGGTTAGAATTCCTGAGACCTGATATGAGGTGTATTCATGATCCCCCAGATTGAAGTTCTCATTACGCAGAACCGGGGCCAGTAGGATATGCTCCAGTCTGGGGAAGTGTGTGCATCTTTGCTGTTTTGTGTTTGTTGCCACAGGAACGAGATACAAGTTCAGTGACTGTGAATCTGCCTGTGCCCAGTGGGGTTGCTTTCCCCGCTGTATTTCATCGCTCACAAGAGAACCGGGTAGGTGGTATTTAGTGGATAATCAGATGGATCTCATAGTACATCTTCTTCAGATAGTTTTTTTGTTGTTGTTTTTGCAGTGCTGGTAATTGAGCCCAAGGCCTCACATATGCTAAGGAAGCACTCTACAATTGAGCTACATCCCCAACCCTTTTGTTTTAAGATAGGATCTTGCTAAGTTGAGAGGCTAGCCTAAACTTTTTTTTTTTTTTTTTTTTTTTGTGTGTGTGTGTGTGTGTGTATGTGTGGTACCAGGGATTAAACCCAGGGCTACTTAACCACTAAGCTACATTCCAGCCTTTTTATTTTTTATTTTGAGATAGGGTGTGATTAAATAGCTGAGGCTGGCTTTGAATTTATGGTCCTTCTTCCTTAGTATCCCAAGCCTCTGGAATTACAAGCCTTTTCCATCATATCCAACTGCCCTCAAACTTTTGATCCTTCTATTTTCAGCCTCCTCATTCTGTCTCAGTCTCCTCAGTAGCTGGGATTATAGGCATTTGCCCCTACTATATCTGTTTTACTCCTTTTTTTTTTTTTCCCCAAGTACTGGACATTGAATCTAGGGCAGTTTATTACTAAGCTATATCCCCAACCATTTTTATTTTTTATTTCGAGATAGGGTCTTGCCAAGTTGCTGAGGATCTTGTTAAATTACTGAGGCTGGCCTCAAATTTGTGATACTCTTGCTTTAGCCTCCTGAGTGTCTGGGATTATAGGCATGTACCACTGTGCCTGACATAACTTATTCTAATTTTGAAGCAGACCATATCAAGCACTTCATACACATTACCTCATTTAACTCTTATGTATCAGATTTCAAGACCTAAGCCTCTCTACAACCTACTTTTCCTGAGTACTATGGTTATGGCCTGTGGAGATTGAGTATTAGTGTCTTTTATCAACTTTATTGAGTATGAAGTCTCTTTGTTCTAGAGACCTTGGCATATGGAGATGGGATAGAGTGGATAATGAGCATTAATAATCTGGGTTTTCTTTTTTTCTCTACAAGGGGAAGCTAGTAACATCTGGTAAGAGAAGCATCTTTGCCCAGGAGATTGCAGCCAGGAGAGTTTCTGAAAGTAGGGTTCTATCAGCTGAGGAAGTTGTGCCCAACCTGGATCCACCAGAGGGTAAGCTGGGGCTAAAGATCCTCAGGCTTGGCCTTTTCAAAATACGTGATCATGAGATCTTTTGGGATATACATCTTCCTTGTCTTAAGTAGGAGATGCATTTGAGCCATCTCAAGAGAAAGTCATCCCATGTCCCTACTTAGAGTACTAAGTTTAGGAGCCCTGGATCTGCTTTGAATCTTAGGTACAGAGAGCAGGTAGACTATTATATGACTCTAAGAGAAAGGCAAAGGGGTAGAAATGTCTGGCAAAAGCTGCAAAATAAAGATATAGGCCAAATTTCTTTGGTTTTCTCTCTCTCTCTCTCTTTTTTTTTTTTTTTTTTTTTGCCATTCTGAAGATAGAACCCAGGGCCTAGTGCATGCTAGGCAAGCGTTCTACCACTGAGCTACAGGCCAGCTTATGAATTTCTATTAGTGATGCAGATTATACTGGAAGAGCATAGGGTAGGCCCCTGGTGGTAGATGGTTACCTTGACATAACAAGTGAAGAGTCAGAAACTATGTTTCCAAGGGAAATCTTTTCATATAAGTCTTGGGAAGAGTGAGCAGAAAATCCAAGGCCCTACTTCCAGAGTGCCTAGAGTCCTATGCCACACCCAGTACACTCTCCATTCTGCTCAGGAAAGCTTCGGAGTCTTCCATCTTTCTCCAGGGCTAATAGGCTTAGTGAAGAGGGCCACAGGTCCATTAAGCCAGGAAAACAGGGCAGTGAAACTGATCATACATTTCTTCCAGGTGCTGTGACCTGTGAAACACCCACTCCTAGGGACCAACGCGACCATATTTTGGGGAACAGCCACAGCTTTCAGGGACCTCATCTGATCACAGGGAAGGGGCTCAGGGGCCAGGAGGCTCAACAGGAAGCGCAGACCATTCACAAAGAGAATGTAGCAAGACTGCAAGCCATGGATCCTGAGGAGATTCTGCAGGAGCAACAGCGTTTGCTGGCTCAACTTGGTATGGGTGCCAGGCTTTCCAGCTGGGACCAGGCCGGGGAGGCCTGCCACTTATTGAGGAAGGGTTACTGTGAGTGCCAGGCAGTGCATTGAGTATTTTAATGCATTCTTCCATTTTGTCTTTAAACTACTCCTATGAGGGAAGTGGTATTAATTTAATTTCACTTATGAAAAAATTTCAAAAATAGAGATATTCTCTCCAGGTTATATAGTTGATAAAGAATTGGGGCTGGGGATGTGGCTCAAGTGATAGCGTGCTCGCCTGGCATGCGTGCGGCCCGGGTTCCATCCTCAGCACCACGTACAAACGGAGATGTTGTGTCCGCCGAAAAAAACTAAAATAAATAAATAAATTCTCTTTCTCTCTCTCTCTCTCTCTCTCTCTCTCTCTCTTTCTCCCCCCTCCTCTCTCTTTAAAAAAAAAATAGTTGATAAAGAACACAGATTAGATTTTTTTAAATTTTATTTTTCTGTGTGATGATCAAACCCAAGGCCTTGCCCATGCAAGGCAAATGTTCTACCACTAAACTGTACGCCCAGCCTTACAAATAAGACTAAACCTAGGATTTAGGATTTCTATCTGGTATTAGGCCCTACTCTTCTTTTTTTTGTACTGAGGATTGAATCCAGGGACACTTTTACCACTGAATTTCATTCCTGGCCATTTTAATTTTCACTAAGTTGCCAAGACTGGCCTTAAACTTATTATCTTCTGCCTTAGTAGCTAGAATTTCAGGCATATTCCACAGCATCTAGCTTCAAGTCTTGTTCTTTTTTATTATTTTATTTTTTATTTTTTTTTTAGTTGTAGATGGACATAATACCTTTATTTTATTTTTATATGGTGCCAGGGATCAAACCCAGTGCCTCACTCACGCTCTACCACTAAGCCACAACCCCAGCCCTCAGGTCCTGTTCTTAGCCACCAATGTGCTATGTTTTACTGTACTGGT